>NC_092095.1:48064032-48116215 GCF_045679555.1 Salvelinus alpinus
GTCCTCAAAGCGGGCAAAAAAAGTTGTTTAGCCTGTCTGGGAGCAAGACATCCTGGTCCGCGACGGGGCTGGTTTTCTTTTTGTAATCCGTGATTGACTGTAGACCCTGACACATACCTCTTGTGTCTGAGCTGTTGAATTGCGACTCGATTTTGTCTCTGTACTGAGACTTTGCCTGTTTGATTGCCTTGCGGAGAGAATAGCTACACTGTTTGTATTCGGTCATGCTTCCGGTCACCTTGCCCTGGTTAAAAGCAGTGGTTCGCGCTTTCAGTTTCACGCGAATGCTGCCGTCAATCCACGGTTTCTGGTTTGGGAATGTTTTTATCGTTGCTGTGGGTACGACATCGTCAATGCACTTCCTAATGAACTCGCTCACCGAATCAGCATATTCGTCAATATTGTTGTTGGACGCGATGCGGAACATATTCCAATCCGCGTGATCGAAGCAGTCTTGAAGCGTGGATTCAGATTGGTCGGACCAGCGTTGAACAGACCTGAGCGCGGGAGCTTGTTGTTTGAGTTTCTGTTTGTAGGCTGGAATCAACAAAATGGAGTCGTGGTCAGCTTTTCCGAAAGGGGGGCGGGGGAGGGCCTTATAAGCGTCGCGGAAATTAGTATAACAATGGTCTAGTGTTTTTCCAGCCCTGGTAGCACAATCGATATGCTGATAGAATTTAGGGAGTTTTGTTTTTAGATTAGCCTTGTTAAAATCCCCAGCTACGATGAATGCAGCCTCAGGGTGTGTGGTTTCCAGTTTACAAAGAGTCAGATAAAGTTCGTTCAGGGCCATCGATGTGTCTGCTTGGGGGGGAATATATACGGCTGTGATTATGATTGAAGAGAATTCCCTTGGTAGATAATGCGGTCGACATTTGATTGTGAGGAGTTCTAGATCAGGTGAACAGAATGACTTGAGTTCCTGTGTGTTGTTATGATGATCACACCACTTCTCGTTAATCATAAGGCATACCCCCCCGCCCCTCTTCTTACCGGAAAGATGTTTGTTTCTGTCGGCGCGATGCATGAAGAAACCAGCTGGCTGCACCGACTCCGTTAGCGTCCCTTGAGTTAGCCATGTTTCCGTGAAGCAGAGCACGTTGCAATCCCTGATGTCTCTCTGGAATGCTACCCGTGCTCGGATTTCATCAACCTTATTGTCAAGAGACTGGACATTGGCGAGTAGTATGCTAGGGAGTGGAGCGCGATGTGCCCGTCTCCGAAGCCTGACCACGAGACCGCCTCGTTTTCCCCTTTTTCGGCGTCGCACAGGGTCGCCGGCTGGGATCAGAGCCATTGTATTGGGTGGAAGGCAAAACACTGGATCCGTTTCGGGAAAGTCATATTCCTGGTAGGAACGATGATGAGTTGACGTTAATCGTATATTCAGTAGTTCCTCCCGACTGTATGTAATGAAACCTAAGATTACCTGGGGTACCGATGTAAGAAACAACACGTAAAAAAACAAAATACTGCATATTTTCCAAGGAAAATCTCTTTTCGGCCATCTCTTTTCGGCGCCGGAAGTTAACATAGGCTACTGCGGGCTACTGGGGAAGATTTATAGGCTACTGCTCTTCTGCTTTTAAATGCAATTGTTTATTGAAATTAGCAAATAAGCTATGCCCTTGTCACCCTATGATAGCTTATTAATTAGTCCATGCGAGGTGGAAATTTGTATTCTGTTTTTATCCAACCCCCCTGATATACACACACATACACAAACAAACACACATTAGATTGGAGAGGCTGGAGCAGAGGGCAGCCGCTGTGCAGGGCCCAATTAGCAATTTGGGGGTTAAGTTACTTGCTCAAGGGAACATCGGCAGTAGGTGGAACCTGAGATATTGATGCCAGCAACCCTCATTAGGAGGAGCAATGCAGAAATCATAAGTAGGGGAAGATTTATAGGCTACTGCTCTTCTGCTTTTAAATGCAATTGTTTATTGAAATTAGCAAATAAGCTATGCCCTTGTCACCCTATGATAGCTTATAAAGCTTATAACTTATGCATATGGCTACACCTCCACCCTTGTATTAGGCTATTTTGCACTCAAACATAGGTATGATTATATGGATAGAGGCAATTGCCTGCCCTACTGAACAATAGACTACTGAAAACATTGTTTCTCCTACTCCAATAGCTTGTGAAAATATGGAAAGCTGGGCCAACTTACCAGTGGTGGAAAAAGTACCCAACTGTCATACTTGAGTAAAAGTAAAGAAACCTTAATAGAAAATTACTCAAATAAAATTGAAAATCACCCAGAAAATTACTACTTAGGTAAAAGTTGGTTTAAATATACTTAAGTATCAAAAGTAATAGAATAAATAATTTCAAATTCCATATAATAAAAAAACTTATTCGGGATTGGTGACCCGTTTACGGGACGGTTGAGCTAACATAGGCTAATGCGATTAGCATGAGTTTGTAAGTAACAAGAACCTTTCCCAGGACATAGTGTCACGTTCTGACCTTAGTTTCTTTTTTATGTCTTTGTGTTAGGTTGGTCAGGGCGTGAGTTGGGGTGGGCAGTCTATGTTCTTTTTTCTAGGTTGTTTGTTTTCTATGTGTTTGGCCTGGTGTGGTTCCCAATCAGAGGCAGCTGTTTATCGTTGTCTCTGATTGGGAGCCATATTTAGGTAGCCTGTTTTTCATTGTGTGGTGTGGGTGATTGTTTCCTGTTTTCCGTTTCAGTGTTTGCACCATTCGGGACTGTTTCGGTTTTCATTAAGATTTTCTTGTTCTTTTTGTATTTTGTATTCATTCTAATTAAAATATATTATGGCTACGTACCACGCTGCATTTTGGTCCTCCTCTCCTTCCACCAACGAAAGCCGTTACACATAGACATATCTGATATTGGCAGAAAGCTTAAAATCTTGTTTAAACTAACTACACTGTCCAATTTACAGTAGCTATTACAGTGGAAGAATACCATGCTATTGTTTGAGGAGAGTGCACAATTTTGAACATAAAGTTACTAATATACAAATTAGGCACATTTGGGCAGTCTTGATACAACATTTGGAATAGAAATACAATGGTTCATTTGATCAGTCTAAAACTTTGCACATACACTGCTGCCATCTAGTGGCCAAAATCTAAATTGCAGCTGGGCTAGAATAATACATTATGGCCTTTCTCTTGCATTTCAAAGATGATGGTACAAAAAAAAATACAAAAGAACAGTTGTTTTTTTCTTTGTATTATGTTTTACCAGATCTATTGTGTTATATTCTCCTACATTCCTTTCACATTTCCACAAACTTCAAAGTGTTTCCTTTCAAATGGTACCAAGAACATGTATATCCTTGCTTCAGGGCCTGAGCCACGGGCAGTTAGATTTGGGTATGTCATTTTAGGTGAACATTTAAAAAAAGGTGTGGATCCTTAAGCAAACCAGCCAGCACCATTTCTTTGGGGGGGAGGGGGCACACTCCAACTCTCAGACATAATTTACAAATGAAGCATGTGTGTTTAGTGAGTCCGCCAGATCAGAGGCATACCAGGGATGTTCTCTTGATAACTGTGTGTATAGAGTACCACAGTATGAGTCATAATACCTTGCGGTCAAACAAGGAAATGTTCTAATCATTGTAGTTTTTCCACCATTCATTTTTCCCATAGGGGATTTTAGAAACACACATTTTTTTCCTTTCTTTTTTGTAGGCAAGTCAGTTAAGAACAAATTCTTATTTTCAATGACAGCCTAGGAACAGTGCCTTGTTCAGGAGCAGAATGACAGATTTTTTACCTTGTCAGCACAGTGATTTGATCTTGCAACCTTTCGGTTATTGGCCCAATACTCTAACCACTAGGCTACCTGCCACCCCAGTAAGGGCTGTGCTTCGTGTAGGCTTACCCTGGCGTAACGTTTTGATAAACGTGTAAATCTCTCTAGGACAAGGTGACTTTTATCAATATATTCGCCTGTATTTACCCACCAAAAATGAAATGCTAATTAGCTGCTAATGTGGCTATCATAAAGAACTACAAATGCCACGATGATCTGAATGAAACTGCTGAATCGAGGTAAAGGTAAGAATCTCTGGGTTAACTATCTAATGTTAACTAACTAGTAATGAATACATTGGCAACATTTCTTTAAATGGACAATTATCTGAACTGTCTTTTTCTGTTCTTGCTAAGCATTCAAAATGTTAGTACTTTTGGGTGTCAGGAAAAATGTATGGAGTAAAATGTACATATTTAGGAATGAAGTGAAGTAAAAGTTGTCAAAAATATGAATAGTAAAGTACAGATACACCAAAAAAGACTTAAGTGGTGTAAAAATATTTTATAGTAATTTTTACACCACTGCTATTTACTGTTCAGCCTAATAGGCCAAAATAAAAATTTCCCAAATGCAAAATGCATAGGATATTTTATGGTTATCCTGGTCTTGCAATTGGTTATTCGGTTATGATCTTTACCCTGTCGTTCTTAGTAGGCTATAACGGATCGACTTCGCTCTCACTTCTCTGTGAGTTTTGTCTGTGTTCTAAACTGGCTGGGCTTTTCAGCTTGCTTGACAAGCACCCCTCCCCCAAACTTTGGCGAAACAGGAACAACTCCTTTGAGAGAAAAAAAAAGCTGCACAAGTTTGGAACGTCTTGGAGAAGCCCTTGTTATCGCTTGGAGTATTATAGCCAGGAGTCGAGATTTATTTGTGCAAAATCTGGAAGTATTCTACTGTTCTTGTTTGTCGTGGAAAATAACATTTTAACCTCGTCTTTCGCGTAGGCCTAACCTCTTTTGAAAATGGTTTACTTTCTTCGAGGATAATTATGGGTGAAAGTCTATTTGTGTATGGAATAATTTGTCCTCACCGAAGAAAGATGGGACTCGTGGAGCTCTGTATACATATGTGATATCGTGTTCAATAATGAAGGATATTGTGTCAGACACAATGGGTAAGAGAGGGTTTCCCTTTGCATCTAACGTTACCTAACCAAGCTAGATAGCATTTTTATCACATGCCCGTTTTTCAGCTGTAAACATACTTGGCCTTACTCCGTTGGGAAGTCAGACCCTTATTCTCTGAAGTTAACGTTACACCTTTAAACGTTAGACTTCAATTTGCTATTTCAATATATCGCTTCAAAGTTGTCCCAAGTGCTAATTTTACCCTATGAATTTGTGTAGATGGGTATTTGTCCATTGCAACACACATGCTGCTGTTTTCTATTTTCGTAATGCATTTGTTGGGGTTACTTTACCGATTACTTGTTTATCGTTTTCCCACTAATACGAACCAATTCTGACTTTCGGAAAACTTAAATCAGTGCACTTATTCAGGTCTACGCGTGGTGAAATCATTGCAAAGCAGTAAGCAACAAATGTATCCTGCAATGTTGATCGTGTTTCGCCGACTTGGCCTGAAGCTTTTTGTCCCATTTTGTGATCCACCCCGACGTTTTCTAGTGGAAGGCTCGGGCAGCCATGGTCGAATAAGCAAAATCTATATTTACATTTCGTGCTACCGAAGTGTTACAATGTTGCAGTGACTTGCCTAGTTAAATAAAAAAAAATTAAATGGGTTTGAGCCGCTTGTTAAGACAAGCGTGAAATTAGATGTTTTGTAACTTTCTGACCAACATATAAAGCTACGAGAGGGTACAGTTATTTTTCCATTCATGGTATCCGACTCAATATGGAATGGGACGTTGCAACATATTCTGAAATTAATGTGGTCCAAACTCCTTTGCGTATGTAAACATTGGATTGGAGATACTGGAAAATGTTGAATTATACGTTTTTATAGTATTCATAATAGGTGTTGTATCAATTAGTTGGAAACTTGCATCACCACCTCGTTGTAGTTTTATACATGGTATTTATGCTGTGTAACTAGTCCATTTGTTTCTTGCTCAAGGACGGTCTACCTGTTCTGCCCATAGATAATACAGTGCCATGTCCTGTGTCCATCTGGTTGTGTTTCCTGCTTGTATGGTAGGTTAGTTAGATGTTGGCCTAGTTAAATGTTGGCCTATTCACTCTGCTCACGACTGTCTGGGCATAATCAATATTTGCCAAAATGTTATTTTGGTGTTGTCGACTATTCATATAGAAGATGTGAATGATGCCATGGCAAATGATACTGGTCAGAATAGCTGATGAAGCCGTATAACGCTAAATTGGAATGGAAAATAAATAAATCTGCTGCAGTACAGTAGGTGAAAGCTAGAATCCTTAGTTGCTACATGCATGTTTGGACTTATAAATTAATGATATACCCATTGATTCTTGAATAATATAACTTATAAATGCCGCATGAGCTTAGTTCAAGTGTTTTACCCCATCAGAACTCAAAATATAATATTTTTTTTACTCCAATGTGTGTAAACAAACACTGTATAGCCTCAAAACATGGTTAAAACTATAATTTTGATATCATGGTCAGGGTTTCATTCATAGCTCTGTCTATGAATTTGAGAGTGGCCTGGAGAAACGCAACCAATCTTAGCTTTTTACCAAAATAGAGGTGGGGTGGCTGCTTTGCTATTGTTTCAACTATGGATCTGAGCATTGAGATGATAATTAAGGCCTAAAAGGTGATGCATACCAGTCTAGGGTAATGCTATTTCCTAGATGTCCTCTTGGATCAAATGTTATTTCATCCTAGCTGTACTGTAGTGTTTCTGCTGTGGAGGGGCTTAAACCTGGGCATCTAACCTAATGTTAAAGGTGATGTGCGTCACAAATGCTGTGGATATGTAGGTTGTCTGCTATCTGTTCCCTCTGCACTGTGTGTAGAATCTGCCATGTGGTTCCATTGCCTTTGTATATGTGATGGTTGTATGCATTGGTTGTATGCATTGGTTTGGTATATGTGGGACGTATCATGTACACATGATACAAGTGACACTTTTTCTATGTGTCTTTTCCCTTGTGCATCTTAGTTGTTAAATGTATAATTGCTAAATTGCATGTCCCCTGTTGCAGCCAGAGAAAGAAGAAACACAATCGATCTCAAATCAAACAAGTTCGATTTGGGCCAGACTGTGCCTACCCTGTTCCTCTTCCTATTTTAATTATTCTCTTAAGACATTGCCCTCAAACCTCCAAAAAGCCAGACACTGCTTTTCAGCCAGGCGTTGAATGTAGCGATTGTGCCTTTTTTTAAAGCGGCTTGATATGAATGAGATGTTAACATCTGTGGTCTGTTAATAATAATTTTCCTCGCCCAAAACTTAAGCGTGTTTAGGTCTTCTTTGGAGATTGAGGCCTGTTTAGGAGGATGTAACGTTACTGAACGTTCGTAGAGGGAATGTATTGTGCAGAACCAAAATGATTGTCTCTGATGGAATAGGGGATTGTGCCAACTGGATTTGTTCCATTTCTATCTGCGATAGTCTGAGCGTTTTAAAGATGGTGAATTCACCCCTGATGGTTGTCTTTTTCTCTCTGCAGGTTCGTGAATGGGCACTGTGATCTTCTGCTGAGAGGGAGTGCTGGGATTTGAGGCTCTGCGATAGTTGTGACTCCGGGCCGACGCTAAGCCAGTCAGCTTGCTTTGTCTGCCGGACCAAGGTCAAAGGGAACCCTGGGATAGGCTCTCCTCGTGAGGAGTAGCCGGGGTCTCTGAGACCTGGGGTCATTTAAGGTAAGGAACATCACACGCACACAAATGCGTGTGTATGTAGCCTCCATGTTACTTTGTCACTGTTGTGGTTTGGACTTTACAGGCAGGTGATATGACGTGTAAATGTTTTTGTGCTTGTTGGTGTGTGTGCCAATTCTATTCAAGCAGAAGGAAGGTTAGGCACAACGCGTATCACGGACTACAATACGGTTAATCAAACGGTTTATTATTTTGTCCATGACAACGTATTCACAGATATAGACTCTTCCCATGATATCTGACTGCTTATGTTGTGCGATTGTCTATTTGTGCATGGGATCTAAGAGTCTAAACTTAAAGAACTCAAAGAGCAGTAACAGGGGAAACTTGAAGTGATAGTTTACTCCACAAATTTCAGACACGTGTTTGTGTGGGGTGGGGTGGGGCATGTCCTTGTATCCATGGGTTCAGGCCCTGGGTAGAGGACAGTGCACCCTGTTTCTGGAATGGTATGCTGTGCAGCAGGGGTTATCTCAGGCCCTGCCTAGACACACCGACGCAGAGACGCACAGACACACACAGTGTGTGACGCCAGCCTGGGCAGATCTAAGAGCGGGCACATACACATGGCATGAAACAGCCCAGCACACCATCCTGTAATCACAGCCCGTGACCTACACACCCACTAATGGCCTCCGATGTAGGAATACACAGGCTGACAGACAGGAAATGGTGTGTGCGCGCATATGTACAGGAGACTGTGTGGTGTAGGCATGCGTTGTTCCCATGGCTGGGTAGTAGTCTAGTTATGTCCTTTAATTGGGACACACAGTTTATTTTCTTCGTCCAGTCACATGGTCAGGACATACTGCTGGCTCTACATATAGGCTAATGCTTCATTTAGATTGTTGGCGATGTAAATTAGAGCAACACTGACATGCTCACCAAAACCGTACAGGGTAAAATGTTTCTGTTCACACTGTCCTTCCTAGCACAGTTCCAGCAACTTTGGCTTGGCTCAGGTGTGTGGATAGGGTATTGGCGGATGTTCTATTCTGGTTTATTGTGATTGGTGGCATACTGTTGATGGTGTTAGACTGTTATGAGAGTCTGATGTGAGCAGTCTGTATGTTTTCGTAAGAGTAGGCCATGTTGGGTCATGTTCATAGGGCACGCAACTGGAAATGTTTTCAAACATTTATCAATTGGACAAACCCACTATTGGTCCGTTTTCTACTATTTAATGCCTAATGAACATGACCCTGGTGATGTGCAGTCTCTCCCTCTCCACTCATGTGCAGTGTGTGGGTGTTGCTGCCCTTTCCACCAGTGCCCAACTGACCTGATTGTGACCCAGCTACTCTCCCATAGTGCACTGGGCCATCTGTCACTGCCACAGCTGCCACAGGCTATGGCTCTAATAAATGGGCCTCTTTTTAATCTGGCACGGTTAGTTACTGTTCCTCAAAACCCTATTGGAGAAATGGAACGTTCTCTTTTTACTTCTCCCTCCACTGCATAATGTGAATTCTTATCACCCATCTCTCTCTGTCGTCTCTTTCGCTCTCTCTCCTCTGTGTAATCTGAAATTGTAGGGTTTCGCAGTGGCTCAGTTTGCCGGGACTGTCACATAACTCTAAATGAACTGTCGCAACCAGGAGGATCCTCCATCATCGTTTAAATCTCTAGTTTGGGAGTATTTTGGCTTCCCAGTAGATTATAACGGAGATGGACAGATTTTGTTTACATATTGATTTCACACGCATAGATTCTGTTTACATATTGATTTCACATGCATATTGCACTTTATTTTAGTGTTGTTTTTGTTATTTCACAATCAGAAATACCAACACTTAAATAAATAAATATGAACTACAGTTACCGCAATATGTAGCGAACCGTGGGTTTGGTGAACCGTTACACCCCTACTTTCTGTGATTGGCTAGTGGTACCCCCTGAAAATGGAAACTTTCTCTCTGATTGGCTAGTGGCTACTGAGTATATCTCAGTTCCTTGTAGTGGACTCTTTTCAATTCAGCCCATGGGCTCATGATGTGAATATGAAGGTTGCCAGGTCTACGGATACCTTATCCCTCCCTGAGTTAAAAAATGTAACGCTTTACTGGCGGGTGGGGGGAGGGGTGCATTTGGCATCCTCCACTGAAACAGGAGAACTCTGGGATTTCTCTCCTCCATTCCCCCCTTTCTATCCCAAATAATCCCTTCTGCTAACAAGGCACATTTTTCCTTTTCCCTTTCACTCTGTAATATGGCTGGTTAAGCATTGGCAAGACATTGTAACCTTATGCTATACGAGTGCACTGGCGAGGCTTTGCCAAGCGCAATGAGTTCTGGAGTGGCAATGTATTGCCAATGGTTTCTTCCCGATGCCAAGGCCAGGTTGTGCCAGTGTGCCAAGAAGAGCTGAGGCCTGCCAGGACATTAAATGGGCTGCTTTTTGAACTGTCTCTCACTGGCAAAGGATTCTGCTCCTGTTCCTACTTCGTGCTTGTTCTAGCTAAACACAGTTTGATATGGGGGGGGGGGGGGCAGGTTTTCATCACCCATAGATGAAATGGTTCTGGTGCCAGGGTGTTATGATAGGAACATATGCATTGTTCAGCGGTATTGTACCACACCCTTTGTGGTAAATGAACAGGACTTTTTAGACTAAGCTTGGCTACTCTATGCGGTCTAGAGATGCTCTTTGACCTGTTTTTATATTTCCTGCACTGAAATGACAGAGCTGAACTTCCTGCACTATGAATACTGAAATGACAGAACTGACATTTCCGAAATGACAACTGAAATTCCTGTTCTATGAGCTTCTATTTACCTGTCAAGGCTTATCCAATCATTGCAGTTGAAGGCAAGGCTTCAATGGTTTCGTCAAATCATTGTTAGACCATTGAGAAAGAGCATGGGTTGTGGCGATTTGGTGAGTCACAAACTCTTGTTCGGCTTCTCCAAGTGGTAAATGTCGTACTTGCGTTTAACCGCTTAGCCTAGAACTTACCTGTTCAAATAGTTTCTTCAATTTCCCCTATGGCAGTGTGAATTCATGGCTGCATAGGCCTATGGAGTGAACAGTGTGATATGAGAACATGTAAATGAGATTCATGCAGAACCATTGACCAGTTTAATTAGGTACCAATCGGGTGTTATTTGCTAATGACTGGTTGGTTGTTTAGCAACAAAACCGACGTTGGCACAACTATCGGGCAAAACAGATGGGTTGGCATAGATTGTTGACAACGTGTAAACTATTTCGTCTCCAATGTTTATTGAAAACGAATACATTTGCACATGGAGTGCTTGTCTCTCATACGTTGTTACAGTTGTTGGTTAGCTAGCTAGGGATTTTTAGCCATATTAGCATTGACATGAAAATCAGTCAACACCTCAAAACAAGACACGTGACGTGGTCAGCTAACCCATCTATAACGCCTCTATCACGCAGACAGCGTTTTTGGCGCGAAATGGTACGAGGCATCATCCTCTGCATGTGTGTGCAACAAAAGTTCAACATTCAGCTTCTACTACCATTTCTGTCAAGCCGTCTACGCATACAGTTTGAGGCATATGTTCAATAAATCCAGTGTGCGTGCCACACTGAACGTACTACAACTGCCTCTGCAACGCAATGCTGCAAGGCAAACGCAGCGTTCTGTTGGAAATTAATGTGTTTCTGGTGTACCAAAATGCAGGGAGGCTGTAGGTGTGATCAAGGCGTCAGTCTAACAAAAAGTGCACAGACGCAGTGTGTCACCCGTTGAACTATAAAAGAGAGGTTCTCCTTGTGTGATCACTAAATAACGGTGTATGTTCTCATATCGAAATGAATGACTGAGCACAGATGGCATCCCTACGCGTCCTACAAATAGAATATCAGAGTTCAGAGCGTGATATCAGACGCTTCATCCAATATCAGGTGTGACAGCTGTGAGCAGCCAGCCACATCCCCCCCTAACCAGCCATTAGCCAACTCAGCCACTTCTCTCCGTCCGTTCCTTCTGTGTATCTCCGTCAGTTTGAAAATGGTATTTAGCCGTGTTGGCAAGCTGGGGTGTGCAGACAGTGATGGGGTTTCTGTTACATTTTGTTTTAAATATTGGAGCGGCTCAGAGCGCGAGCGAAGTGGATACGTTTAATTTCGCCTGTAAGAACAAACGGACCAGTCTGACTAGGCTTCGCTGTCACGCAGCCTCTGAATGCCGCTGCCATAGACCGGGATGCAAACTCGTCACTTTAAGGCGATATTTGCCGTTTTGATCTCAAAATAGGTCATCCACGCGAATCGTGTAGAGTTGTAAAAAATCCTGTGGGGGGGTGTATCGCCCATTGCGCTATAAAAGAGGTGCAAACAGATCTTCTCCCTGTGTGATCACTACCTTCTCTCTCTAAATTAATGACCACACAGAATGCATCCCTTACGTGTCCTACAAATAGAATATCGGAGTTCAGAGCCTGATGTCAGAAATGTCATATCAGAACGCTTCACCCAATATCAGCTGTGACAGCTGTGAGCAGTCAGCCGCATCTCCTAACCAGCCATTAGCCGACTCAGCCGCTTGTCTCCGGCCGTTCTTTCTGCCCATCTTCATCAGTTTAAAATGTTTATTTAGGCGTGCTGGGGTGTGCAGACAGTGGTTGGGTTCCTGTTGTTACAATTGTTTAAATATTGGAATGGCTCACAGTGCGAGTGGATCTGTATCTTTTCATTTCGCATGTAAGAACAAGCAGGCCGTTTTTATATAATTTTATAAACCATGTAGCGAGCCACTTTTAAACTACTCACGGGCTGCAAGTAAGTGAAAAGGTGAGTGTGTGTGGGAGGGAGAGTGTGTAGGCTGTGTGTAAAGTTGTCTGAAGAGTAGGTTAAAGATGGTTTCATATAGGCCAAGTGTGTGTTCCCCTTACTGCCGATATGAAAATGCAGATCATTATGCATTTCTATTCCTTACTACATTCCTCCTGCCCAATCACAGATAGGCCTTTGGATATGAGCAAATCAGCTATTTTCTGCAGTAGCCCTTTCTATTATACAGTAATATGTGTGAAGTTAAATTCAAGGGACAGGTTTTTGTGCAAAATGTATAGGGGGGGTAGTATGAAAAAAAAGTAACGATTATAAATACCGTATTTACTACCGCGGCGGCAGGTAGCCTAGTGGTTAGAGCGTTGGGCCGGTAACCGAAAGGTTGCTAGATCGAATCCCCGAGCTGACAAGGTAAAAATCTGTCGTTCTGCCCCTGAACAAGGCAGTTAACCCACTCTTCCCCGGTAGGCCGAATTTGTTCTGAACTCACTTGCCTAGTTAAAGGTAAAATAAAATACTGTAAGTCGCTCTGGATAAGAGCATCTGCTAAATGACTAAAATGTAACGCATCTTTAGTAAAATGTTGGTATTGTGACAACCCCACTCTTAAAATAGGAACATTTTCTTGCTGTTTACTCAGATTTTTGGTGCAAAGATTTTTGGTCCCGTTTTTTGACCCTCACCAGTTTGCGTCCCTGAATGACAAGGGAGTAGGCAACAGCACAAACAGATCTGGGACCAGGTTCAGGCCTAAGTCAAGGTCCAAACTATTTGGCGTGTAATACAGAGTAAAGCCAGGACTTCTCGTTAGTATTGTGGCAAGGGAACACAACACATGGTTTTAACTTCTTTAGGAGAACAGCCCTAATGTTGTTCAAGCTATAGCACACAATATTGTATATGCTGCAGGTTTTTAAAGGACAAAAGAGTTTGTTCTGCTTTGTATTAAAAAATTATAATAATAATAACAAAACAAAACAAACAAAAAAATTTGGCGATGGAAAAAATACCACAATACTGGTATTGTCACAGCCCCCAGAGGGTGTTGCACAGGGTTAGGTTTACCACTGGATTTGTTGGAAAAATGTTTGTTGTGGGTCTGCTTGTCTGTTGAGGGGTATTTGTAGGGTTTTAGTTGGTAATAGGTTTAGTGGGCTTTGGTTTGTCAGTAGCTTAATCTGTTTTAGTGAGCTGTGTTACTGTGTGTGAGTCTTTTGTCTTGTGTAGGGCTTGGACAGCAATCAGTTTACTGAGTTAGGTTTGAGTATCTCAGTTATGATACGTCTGTGTGTGTTGGGTCTGAGAGGGAGGCACGTCTGCTGATCATGCTCCTCTCATTATGTATGAGCGATGCAGTGACAACCCCTCCTCTCTGCCCCTCTGCTCTGCCGCAGTCAAGCCGTAATGCAGCCCCTGTGACTGGGATGTCTGATAGCCCTCGGTACACTAGACACACACACATACACTCATAAGCACACATGCTCATACACTCGACGTATGTACGTGCACACACATTGATGGGGCTATGAGTGGTGATGGATATGGTGGCGTCTTGTCACCGAGTGGTACATCAGCTCTCTGCGTTAATGCTTCCTCTTTCCCCATCTGCACATCAATGATATTATTCTATCGATACGGTCTCTCCCTCTCGCTCCTGAGATCAAATCCCAAAGCAGATTCACTCTTTCCACATACACCGGCAGTGACGACTCCAAGGAAGGGTGAAAGGAAGGATGCGTGTTCAAAGTATAAGAAACACAGCCTTCTTCGCAATCCTTTCTGACTCTTCATTTAGGTGTACATCAAATTATATTTCTTACCTGCACACTAGGAGACGATTGGCTATGTTTTGGGTATAGCTTTCTGTGATCGTCTGGCTGCTTTGTGGACCTTTTTTGTTCATTCGGCGCTGTTGGTAGATTGTCTTAGAACCGTGACTGGCTGCAGATATTGTGACCTATTAACTGTGTGATGAGCTGACCCCGACAGTGTTTGGGGCCAATCAGGATGTCTAACCCAGAACCAGGTCCAGCAGACCTGGGTCAAATGCTTTCATACTTGAGCTGAGCTTAAGTATGCCTGCCTGGTACACTGTTGTTTCATGTTGGTTACAAGTTAGTTTGTGTCTGCCTGCTACTCCTTGGCATCAGGCTGATGGCGGTGCAGGATTGCTTGTTAGGACACAGACGAGGCACACGCATGCCTCAGACCCTCGCACACGTTGTAGAGACGTACACAAACACTCTCGCACCTCTTCACAGATGTACTAAATGCAAGCGCGAAGATGTGGCTTACACACACACACACACACACACCGTGTGCAGATTAGAGGAATTAAGTGAGTGTGCTGGCACTAGGGCTGACCTGCTCCGGATGATGGTCTTTGGCAGTGCTGATGAGATTTTGGCCCCGGCCCCAGCCACTGTAAGCAGATTAGCTCACCCACTGAAAGGTGAACGCTGAACTGCCACACAACTTTTGTCCACACACACACACACACACTCTTGTCCACACCAGCGTGTGTGTGGGAGAGAGTGGGGATTACGTCATCTGACATGGGCATCTCTCCATCATGTTCAGAGCAGTATCATGTTCAGTTCCATAGTTCCACTTCACTCTCCTCATGGTACAGTTTGATATGCGTTTTTAGAGTTAATTTCAATAAATCTCGTTTTAAATTGCTGCTGTGAGCTGGTAGACCTAATAGGAAATGTAATTAACAAACCAATTAGAATGTCCGGTGGAGGTGTTTGCACGTTATGTGGTAAAGATATGATGATGACATGTAATGGTTTCTATGACATTTTTAATGGTCTTCCCTTTTTGGTTTTCCTTCATGCTATTCCTAATCATGTATATTTGTACATGTAAATAGGCCTCATTCCTCCTATACTGAACTACTAGCTGTCTAAGTGCTGCTGTTATATACTGCTAAACCGACGTTGCATTGTATCGCGAAAAGGGGAGCCGCTCAGTTGCCTACCCGCAGCTCTGTCTGCTAAGCCTGTGTGTGCGTGCCAGCCATGTTGGACAGTGTGGTGTTGTGATTTGGTGAGTGATGTCTCTCTCTTTGTCTCCAGCAGCGTTGGGGATTTGACGAGCGCGGCCCATTGCAATGCAGACATGGCCACGGCTATATCGTGACACAGAGGGACATGGTGAGTGCTACACACACACACACACACACACACAGACAAGCCGCTTGACTGCAGGGGGTTGAGAGGGAGGAGGGGGTGAGCATTAGCCTGGTGAAGCAAGAGCTGGGGGGGATGGAGGGAATGGAGAGAAGGGTGAGCAGCACAGGTTGGATGAGAGGAGAGGAGAGGTAGAGAGTAAGTGGTTGGCAGAGAGAGTGCATCCAGTTTTCCTCCATCTTTGTCCCTGAGGCAGTACAATGTACCTTACTCCCTGTAGTTAGCTCAGTCAGTCGGTCGGTCAGTGGCTCAGATGAACATTTGCCTAGGCCTCTCTCTGTGACATTGGCTCAAAGGCGCCTGCGGATTTCTGGGTATCTAGATTAGAACGCAAAATTAGAGCTCACAAGATCTCATTGTTGAGCCCCGTTCTTTCCAAGACATGCGCTTGGACTTGGGCATCCTCTATGAAAGCAATACAAGGACTTAGTTTTGAGGATGGTGATTTTCAAAACAAGATGTAGTTGCCTGTCCACAGAACAGCGGTTCCCTGGAATGAGTCCCTGACGTCAACAATAATCAATTTCCTAGAAGAAAATTGGCAACAAAGAACTGTATGTTCAGAAGTAAAGCCTCCTTATTCTCCTTCTTCCTTGAACCAAGTCTGAGTATTGTTTTTACCCAGAGTATGTAATACTCGCCTGGAGTTGAGGGATAGTTGGCTTTAAAATACGTTTTAGCTTATTTTCGTCTCACATAGGTAGTTGTCATTTCATCCAAACCATTGGTTATTTAGCAATGGCCAGAATCTCCTGGCTAGCATTTTTGGAGCATGTTAGCAATGCTAGTGGAAACAGACTATCAGTTAGCAGTGTATTATACCATTGGCTGCTCTTAAAGTCCCAAATCACCATTATTATCATTTTTGGCTTGGTGAAACATTTTAAAATATGCTAATTTCGATCTAAAAACGGATGTTTTAGACTCTTGAGTAGCCGTAGCCTTCTCTAGCTTTCATGTCTGACTCATTCTGAATGAAGTGTTTTCAGTCTCGTCTTAGACCCAGCGGTTAATGACTGCGAGCAACCTTTTACATACATACACCAAGCACACACTGAGCCTGGCCAGAGGAGCGTAGGAGTGTGTCATCCTCCCGGGGGCGTGTCATGTGTCAAGCTCCTTGCGCGCAAACTGTGGTTTTAAAGTTCACCGGGACTGGAGGTGACACCGATGACATTTGTCAAGACTGACAGCAACCGTTAGCCAGTGAAACGGTTTGGTGTGATGTTAGTTTGTCTTTGGAAGAGGATCATAATGTATGTCACCCTACTTTTGTTGTTAGCAGCCAACCAGTTAATGTCCCTGGCCTCTATTGAAATGTGAGCATTGCAGATGTAAAATCAGCTGAAATCCAAGGTTTCCGCATAGAGTAGACCGAACGGGAAGGAGGTTGGATGGGCAGACCCGGCAGGCAGGCAGAAAACGGACTGACCGAGGCTTTGCAGAATGACTTTGCCTTGTCTGTGTGAAGAAGAACCCACCCAGGATTGTCTTGAATCTGAATCTGACCCATTTTGTTCCATGTGTAGCACTCTTCTACTCTTTGGTCATACGTTGTTATTGTGTGTGTACATTTGTACGCGTTTGTGTGCTGTTGTAGGCGTGTGTGTGTGTACTCATACCCATGTGATAAATGCACACAGGTTTGTGTCTGGTGGGACCGCCAGTCTTTAATCCTGAGATTTTGGCCAGGCTTCGTTTGCATGTGTGTGTGAGCCTTTGTCCCTGCAGGCAGCCAAGCACAGACCCAACACAGAGAGATAGAGAGGGGGAGGGGGAGAGAGAGGGAGGCTATATCCTCACTACAGGAGGGATGGAGGGAGGGGGAGAGTCTCACTGATCAGTAGTGGCTTTGCTTCAAAATGGAATTTACGTAATATGGCTGGTAGATGCTGGTGGGCACAGAGTGTGTGTGTATAGCCTACGTGTGTGTCTACTGTGTGGTCCGGAGAAATGGGTCCTTTAGAAAATGGAGATCTGTGTTTGTGAAACATCGGAGTGTAATTCTGGATCCATATTTTCCATTCATGCGTGCATATTGCGTAACCACCACCAGGTTACATGCACTCTCTGAGATTTGTTGGTTAGACTAATTCTATCCAGCACCCCCCCCTTTTTCAGGATATTTCTGTAGTACGCGGTACGTCCAGGGGGAGACTTCACACAGTTGCATGATGTTTATCTAGTATTCAGTAGGATAAAAAGACATGCTTTGGTGTCTTCGCGGCGGGTTTATGTGGAGCCCTCGTCAAGGTCAATTTGAGAGCGCTCATCTCCTTGCCGGGAGTATGGAAATGAGTGCTCTTTGAGAGAGGGGACGTTGCAACGCTTTGCACAGCCCTCCAGCAATGCAAAGAATAAATGTGAGTGGATGGTTTCTCTCTCTCGTGGACTCTCTCTCCCTCTCTCCCCGCTCGCTCTTTTTCATTGACTCTGTTTCTCCCCCTCTCTCTCTCGCTCGCACAAACAGTTACACAGAGAACGCTGTTAGAGTAAACAACAAGCAGTTGCAGTTCATACAGGCATTTAAGAAGACACATTAGCTATTAGCATGGAGCCCCTGTGGCACCACAGCAAAGCAGACTGCTGGAGAGGGTCTGTTCTGTGTTGTCTGTGTGAATGGCTCTCTGTTGTTGAGCTGGGCTGATAGTTTGTTTCAATTCTCCCAATTAGTTGCTGTGATCGCTAGACCTGAGACGAACCGGCTAGTTATCGGTGGGAGATGATGCCGGTGGGTGAGAGCCTGTCCCTTTCATCCTCGTCTCCCTCGCTTGCTCCTCCTCTCTCTCTCTCTCTCCTCGTTCTCCCGCTTTTCGTCTTTGTCTCTTTCTAACCTTCTTTCAGTTCCTCTCCTTTTTCTCCCTCCATAAGACCCTCTCCCTTTCTTTCCTCCTTTCCCTCTCCTCATACTCTCTCTCTCTCTCACCATCATCAAATAAAGTGTCTGCGATTTTTGGCTTGTTTTCTGGGCCACTGCAGAGAGGGGCATTAGCCAAGGTACCTTGACCTGACCCGGCCTAGTAAAGGCTCCTGCTGCACCACTCTGTACTAGTCAGGGGTTGTTATGTCCTGCCCTGGCACTGGACCAGCGGGCCTGATAAACTGTATCATCCCGTTATTTCGTCCATCTCAGATCTCACAGACCAAGGGAGGGAGCAGGAAAAGCTGGTACATTCTTGCATTCTCTCTGTGTGTGTGTGTGTGTGTGTGGGGTCGGTCGATGTTTGAATGAGGCTGGTTGGGGGGGGGTTGTGGTCCCTCTGCCTCTTTCCCAGTGTGTGTGTGGGGGTGGGTGCTTGTCTGTGGAGCGGCACGGTTCGTTCAAACACTCCCGAGTTGTGTTGGGAGTCGTTCAGATTCAGACACCAGTGGCGTTGCCATGGTGACCGTGTGGGTGCATGCTCGTTAGTGAAGTGTGATGTCTCGGTCTTTCTCTCCCCGGCGCAGAAGCTCGACTGACTCCAATTCCTCTGCCGGTGCTTACCGCACTCGAGTGGTGGAATGGAAACTGTTTTGTCTCTCTTAGACTCTTCATGGCCTTATACAGACACGGGTCTCTGTCTTTTTGAATATCATGAACATACTGTGTTAGGAGAGGGCAGAAGCCTTGCCTAGGGATACTGGCCTGGGTTGTGTTCATTAGGCCCAAAATGGACAAACGCTCCAGTGAAACGGAGCGGTACAATCTGAACTTGTCCAATAAGATATGTTATGTTTTCCGTTGCACTTCTTTTTCAAACGGCGTTCCCTAATGAACACAACTCTGTTATATAGCTCTTGTCATTTTGTGGTGGATGGACACACCAAGCCCACGTGTCTGCCGGTTAGAAATGTTTTGCGATGATGTGCTCTAATGAACCGAACCCTGTTTTGTTTTTCTCAGTCATCGATGGCAGAGGTAGAGCTGATCAAGGCTTGCTGCTGGTGAGCTCACCCTTCTCTTTCACAACCTCCCAACCGACTCCTCTCTTTCTGGGTTTTGATTACCACATTTTTCTCCCCATGAGTAATGTGTCCCGCTGCATACCCAGGAGGGCAGGGATGTGTCAGATATAGCAGGACCGCTACAAAACCTGACTCACACACTCCGATACTGAGCCTGTTACGTCTGCGGAGATGTGCTCCCATTGCTGGGCCGTATTCATTAGTGCACACCATAGCTAAACGTAGCCAGTTGTGTCTTGCAACGGAAAATGTTTTGCAATGAAAATAAGTGTTTCTTATTGGTTATCTTATAAGGACAGGCTCCCCGTTTCAGTCCGTTTGCCTCCGTTTGATGTCTAGTGAATAGCACCCTGGTTTCCTGAGTCCGATCCCATCCTCTTGTCACTAGATTTTTAGATTTCACATATAGTGTGTACGTCAAGCTAGGAGGGCTGTTGATGTAGTGTACGTCACATTTAACCATTTTTAGTCATCTCAGAAGCCAGAACCAAATATTTTATGCACTGGCAGCCAACTAGCTGTTTGTTAGGGTTGAGTCTTTGAACGAATTTGGGGTTTTAATTGTGAGTCTAGTGTGGAATTGTGTTTTGGTGGTTGTGGCCAAGCTGAAGTTTCAGCCGTAGTTTCATTTGGATGATTCTCTCACGGGTTTCAGTCTCCTACCCGTTAGCCAGAGGGGGCTTATGGAACCACTTGCATCATCAGAGCTATCCTGAATATTTTATGCTATCTTGACAGTGCAGCTTCATGGAGGAGTTTTCTCAGAGGACAGGGAACTGTCTCATGATAGTGATTCTGAGAAAAAGGGCCCGGGGGAGAGGAGGAGGAGGAGGATGACACGCCAAACAAGGTTACACGGGAGGAATAGGCCTCTCTATGCCCATCCATACTAGCATACCACTTAGACTAAAGCCATGCATTAGGATTGAATACTTAGTAGAACGTTAGTGTGGCTATTCAATCAGAGACTCTGTCTGTGTTTCTCAACCCCTGGTCTATGATACTGTTGTCCTGTCAGTTGGTGGACCGGTCACCAGTATCCAATGCTATGGAGCGGTGCAAAGTCGAACCAAGTAAGCGGTCATGATTTGGTTAGTTGCCAATGTCACCCGCTTGTTTTGAGTGACGCGAACCATCTAAGGAGATGTTATAATGCCAGGGTTGCCTGATAGAACAGTGGCCTTCGAAAACATGCACACATTGTGAAGTTTCTTAACATTTTCTCCTGTTTTTTTCTTTTTTCCTTCCCTCCACCCCTGTCTTTACCAGTGTGCCCAAGGACTGTGAGAGCTCCTTGAGGAGACTCCAGGCACACAGCACCTCACACTTACTGACATCCAGATGATGCTGGAAGTGCAAGAGGAAAGACCAGCAGCCACAGCAGGAAACTTTAGCCGGAAAGAGCGTGTCAAGAAGGAGCGGGACGAGGCAGGCCCAGACAGTGGCCGAGCCAATAGCAACATTAACCCCTCCTCTAATAACCACAGCCCCGCCCCTAACTCCGCCCTTGCCGGCACAGGCCACAGGAACTCCCGGGCCAAGGCCACACCCTCGGCCAGCCCGCATCAGCACTTGACTCCGCCCTCTGTCTCCCTGGGATCGCCGTCAATGCATTCCAGCAATCCCAAAGTGAGGAACTCCCCATCGGCTAACACGCAGAGGTGAGCTGGGTCCTTGTCTGCTATTATGTCTCTCTCTTGGCTCTTTAAAACAGGGGAACAAATCAACTTTAAGGACAAACGATCTTCCGCTCCAGGGCCACTCCGCGGGCCACAGGTTGCACATCCCTGCTTGACAACCTGTCAATTCCACTGCATAATGAAATGAGTTTGAATGCCTTCCACATTGTCTCAAAAAGCAACCGGGCTGCGTATCTCAGAAGATTGCTATAGACCATCTCAACGTGGTTCTTGAGATGTTTAACACTTCTCCAGGCGTCATGAGATCGGACAGTCTCTGCAATAAAGACGACCTAGAACGAACCCTTTGTCCTTCTCTGATTGAGACCACTGTGTTGTCTGCCGTGCCGTCTGACTCTCCGTTCTGTGTTGTAGTTTCTGGCGTGGTATTTATTGAATCCTGTCTAGCAGTTGGATCTAAGTCCTCCGCTCCTAAACCTGCTACGAGGTCAGGCGAGCTCAGATCTATCAGATCTGGCATCCTGTGTGAGGTTACACGACGACCAGACTTGGTGAACTACTCTGGCCTATTAAAGCTTAACCTAGTGCAGCAGGTCCTGGCTATGCGTGAGCCCTGGAACAGTGACCTGAGTGTCTCCACCCTGCAGCTGCCTCTCTGCCAGCCCATCCCGTGCCAGCCTGTGCTGACTCAGGCCCTCTGGGGCTAGTATAAAAGCTGCAGCTGCACTGCCAAAGCCCTGCTGGGGCCCATCTCACAGTAGGCACACCGGCCATATTGGCTCAACGTTTGGCTTCGGATCCATATTGGCTCCGGTTTTGGCTGGGAGGCCATTTAGGCTGGGTTTTTAGGAGAGTGCTAGGGCTTATGTTTCACTGCTAGCTGGAACGGGAGAGCTCTGTTTAAATGGAGGATTGACTGAGGCCTGGTAGGGGCCTTTTTGGAGCTTGTTGTTACTCCCATTGAGTGCTGTGACGCTGCCAGTGAACTATTTTCGATCTGTCCGTGGACTTTTAGCCCAGTGCAGTGGTCATGCTAAACCTCGTACCACCAGCAATGGATTCCGGCAGTGTTCTCGAGCTACGTTAGTGTGTGGTCAGACCAGAGACGGAAGAGGAAGCGAGGCACCGTACTCACTTTTATTTATTTTTTCTGGTTCATGAAAGTCCATGAACTAAGTAGACCAGACCCAGCTGCTATTGCATTGGTGTCTATAGAAGACGCATCCAGTTAAGTAGACCGGAACTGACAAAAAAAAAAAGATATGCCTGAGTGAACTATCTTCATTCATCCACCACCTTTGGTCTGACTACCCCTTCCGTATCAGTTGTGCTTCCCTGTGTTAGGTTCAACTTCCCCTTTCTCCTCCGACTTCATCGTGTCGGCTACAGAGCAGCCCCTTTTCCCCTGCTTTATCCATGTGTAACTGGTCTCCATGGCAATGAGGCGAGTTGTGTTCCTGTCTCTAGGTTTCGGCCCAGCACAGGGAGAAATAAGGCTGTGTACTTAAAGTGCCTACTTTAACAAGGCACCGATTATATATTAACACCCCCCTCCACCTCCCCTGCTGTTCCCAACTCTGTCAACAAAGAAAGGGTGAGGACTGGAGGTGGCCGTGTTTACCCTTTATTAGTCACTCACCTGTGTGCGTCATGCCTCCCCGGCCAGGATCTGGGCTGTGTTCATTAGGGCACGCAACAGAAAATGAAAATAAATGTTTCTTATTGGACAAGTCTGTGGAGTCCCTCCCTGTTTTAGCCCATTTTCTAACGTATTGGTGCCTAATGAACATGACCCAGCTGCTGTTTTAAGAGTGATGCTTGCTCAGGGCGGGGAGCTGCCATGTGCCTCCCTCAGCCTCTGGGAATTAGTCTCAGCCGTAGTACTTGCCCGTCTGTTCTCGCCGCAACGTTTATGTAAGAGAATATTAATGACTCTTCTGTGATTTCTCATGTGTTGTTGATAATGACAGCGGTTGGTGGTTTGATGTAAAGAATGGGTGTATTAGTTTCTACTGTTAAGCGCATGTGATAAGACTTGCTTTTGGCATTTACATTTTTTTTGGGGGAGAGCAGCAATGACATTGTTTGATGTTCCCCCACTAACCCTGGTTGTCTCTCCTCTCCATCAGCAGTCCCAAACAGAAGCAGGAGGCCATGGTGCGCTCTCCACCCGTCATGTCTCCCTCCAGCGCCGCCCAGATGGACTCAAAACTACCCAATCAGGGAAAGCCAGGGGGCGCGGGCAGCCAATCGCAGCCCTCGCCCTGTGACCCCAAAACTCTAGGCCCTAAGGGGCCCATAGGGAGCCTAGGACTAAAAAACGGACAAGGCCTGAATGCAGGCAACGGGGCCAAGGGCAAAATGAAGAGGGAAAGAAGCACTTCGGTGGAGTCGTTTGAGCAGCGTGACACGGGGACGTCCAACAACGAGGGGGATCAGAAAGGTAAGGCTGAGCCCTCCCCTACAACTAGTGATGGCGCCATCGACAGGTTTAGTCTGTCAAGCCAGGGTAATGATTGACATCCTCTGGCACCTACAGTATCACTACATCATAATAGGCTCATGGGGCCCCGATTCAGAGTTCAGATATGCACATGCTGCTCTTACTGTCACGTAGGTCATTTTCTCCAGAATCTCAAGGCAGATTATTGGCCCCTCGTGGAAATGACTGTTCATACCAAATAGTACTTTTTGTCATATTTTTTTTCCCACCTTCAACATCACCTTGCTGTTGCACCTTCTTCTCAACGGTCCGCCGTGACATCAACTAGTCAGAGGGGCGAACTCAAAGCGTTAAAATACAAGGACTAGGTCTTGGATGTTGACGTGTGATTTATTAACTCATGATATGGCGTTGTCTGAGTGGGCTTGTGGGAGTGTATTTATGGTCTGTCTGTGTGGGGTTTACTCTCTGTGATTTGTGACGGATGTAGAGTCGTGTCATTTACATTTACATTTAAGTCATTTAGCAGACGCTCTTATCCAGAGCGACTTACAAATTGGAAAGTTCATACATATTCATCCTGGTCCCCCCGTGGGGAATGAACCCACAACCCTGGCGTTGCAAGCGCCATGCTCCTTATAAGATGGCTCCCAGGCTTATCTGGCATGTCACGATGGCCCCCAGGACCCCACAGGGAATGGCATTAGTCACACTATTCTTGGTAGCTGTCGCCCTAGTAAGAGGGAGCATGTGTGTATATAATATATGTGTGTGTGTTCCTCCTTGGGGCTGGCTGTAGTGCTGCATTAAGACATCCACAACCCCGTTTATCTCCTGGTGTAAAAAACTCTGTGTGGGCTGGAGCCTGGGAAGAAACCATTTCACTGTGTTAGAGGGGGTGTCCAGTCGTTTTCCCCTTAGTATTTCCATTTCACTGAGACCTCTGGTGGTTACAACTGAGATTGTTGTTACTGAGCAGGATCTGCTTCTACTTCTTTCATGAAATGAAAGCATATAAATGTGAACAGTATTTTTCTTCAGTATTGAGCCTACCACAACTAGATATTTTAGATGAATTAAAATGACAACTTTTTTTTGTTTTACTATCATTTTAGTGTGGTAAATGGTAAAAGCATGGGAGATTTTTTTTTTATGGGTGTAGTGTATGTTAATAAAATACACTGTCCCAGAATACACCTGCAGACACGTCAGTTTGATTCTTTAGTGTTAATGTAGTTTGTTAGGTAATTGTTGATATATATTGACATGCTTTAGGTATGTGCCAGTGGCCATTTTGTTTGTGGCATGTGCGTCTGATGGAGCATGTGGATCATTCTGCACAGGGAGCTTCCACTCCATGTCCATCTTCAGCTAACACACACACACACACACACACACAAACCACCCCACCTCATAAAGTTTTCAGGCTCTATGCCTCGGGGCCTGCTGTGCACTGCTCACAGCTGCTTGCCTGGAGGGGCCCACAGGTTTGGGGCTGGCGGTGGGGACAGAAGGTTCTGCAGTTCTGAAAGCGAGTGGTCTGGTGTGTCGACAGTGCACACTCCTAGTGATGTGTGAGACTGTACGTATACTTTAAAGTCAATGGCGGACCGGGAGCTATTGTAGGGATGCAGATTAAGTCCAGTCCTGGACTAAAAGTACTTGAAATAGAGACCTATTGGAGAGCCTCCATTTAAGCATGCTGCTTTAACCAGGTAGGCCAGTTGAGGACAAGTTCTCATTTACAACTGCGACCTGGCCAAGATAAAGCAAAGCAGTGCGACAAAAACAACACAGAATTACACATGGGATAAACAAGCGTACAGTCAATAACACAATAGAAAAATCTGTATACAGTGTGTGCAAATGAAGTAAGGAGGTAAGGCAATAAATAGGCCATAGTGGCGAAGTAATTACAATTTAGCAATTAACACTGAAGTGATAGATGTGCAGATGAGGGAGCAGAAAAACAAAAACAAATATGGGGATGAGGTAGATAGTTGGTTGGATGGGTTATTTACAGATGGGCTGTGTACAGCTGCAGCGATCGATAAGCTTCTCTGACAGCTGATGCTTAAAGTTAGTGAGGGAGACATGTATCCAACTTCAGTGATTTTTTTGCAATTCGTTCCAGTCATTGGCAGCAGAGAACTGGAAGGAGAGGCGGTCAAAGGAGGTGTTGGCTTTGGGGATGACCAGTGAAATGTACCTGCTGGAGTGTGTGCTATGGGTGGGTGTTGCTATGGTGACCAGTGAGCTGAGATAAGGCGGCGCTTTACCTAGCAAAGACTTATAGATGACCTGGAGCCAGTGGGTTTGGCGACAAATATGAAGCGAGGGCCAGCCAACGAGAGCATACAGGTCACAGTGGTGGGTAGTATATGGGGCTTTGGTGACAAAACGGATAGCACTGTGATGGACTGCATCCAATTTGATGAGTAGTGTTGGAGGCTATTTTGTAAATTAATCCAGGGGTAGGCTTAATCTGGGTCAGAGAAACCAGCCTTTAAAGTTTAAGATGCTATTATTAAATGAGTGACTGTGTGAGACACGTTTTGTGCATGTTTGGTTGTCTACATGTGAGACTTTGGGGTAAGAGGTACAGGGTCATATTCGGTAGGCACGAATCGGAAGAAAACACTCAAAAGTGAAATGGGTTGTACGATCTGAATGCTCGTTTTTGTTTTTCGTTGCACAACGTTTTGCCTCATGAACACGACCCAGGCCACCCCTTAGTGTCCCGCTGGGCTCCCTGTGGTTGTTGTCTGTTTTTAAAAGACACCGGGCTAAATAATTTACATTCACCCCCTCTCTCTCGCTCTCTCTAAGATCAATCTGGACCGCCCACTTTACCCCGCATGCCTCACTGGCAGCTCGTCTCCCTCCACTCATTGGCCCACTGAGCATTGATCTGAACTAGTGAATAAGCAACACGTTATTTGGTCGTAAAGTGTTAATGCTGTCGCCTAGCCTGGCCCCAGGTCTGTTTGTGTTGTATAGCCAACTCGTATCGTCATTGTCCCACGGATTTAGCAAGACAGCACAAACAGTTCTGGAACCAGGCTACGAATGCTGCATCACATTATTGTAAACCCTGGAACACCAGCTAGGCCTAAATGTGTTGTTCAATTCACTTGTGCATGACAAAATCAGTAAGTTGTAATAAGTACAGCTTTTATAGGTGTGCTTGATTGACACTAGCCAGACTTAGCTCCTTCATCTCTCTCTCTGGTGTAGAGCTGGGCAGCCGAGCCAAGAGGCTGTGTGTAGCTGAGCGGCGGCAGCCCTACAGTGGAGCGGACTGGTGCTCTGGGGGCGAGAGTGACGAGGAAGACCCAGGGTTCTTTAGTAAGTACTGTAGCTACCTGGTCAACTGGTCCCAGATCTGTTTGTACAGTCTTACCAACTCCTATGGTCACTGCCACAAACGGTACTCTGGCAGCGTTTACACAGGCATCCCAATTCAGACCTCTTTTTCACGAATTGATCATTTGACCAATCGGATCAGCTCTGGAAAAAATATGTGAGAAGATCTGATGTGATTGGTCAAAAGACCAATTAGTGGAAAAAATATCAGAATTGGGCTGCCTGTGTAAATGCAGCCAAACAGATCTGGGACTAGATGAGTGAACTGGGGTTGGGAAGGAACAGAAGCGTGATTTGCTGTGAGTGCTCCCCGTGGTCCTCCTTAAATAACGCTGAGAAGATTACACAGGCCTAATGGCCTGGGGTCGTATGTGTCAAGCGTCTTGGAGTGCTGATCTAGGAGCAGTTTTGCTTTTTAGATCACAGTGAATAAGATTACATGGATAGGGATGAACTGATCCTAGATCAGCAATCCTACTCTGAGATGCTTGATACTGTATATCTCCTCTGAATAGTTCCAGGTTGTATTCAGATTATATCTGATCTCAGAACGCCCCCGGAGAAGTGTTTTAGCGTCTCAGGAACCACATATAGCGATATTTTGAGATGCACAATGGAGACAACCTGAAACAACACCATTGGTTATGAACATCATGGTCTGGTCCATAGTGTTCTCTCATTCTCACCTCTACTCTCTGTTTCTCTCTCCAGACTGCAATTCGATAGAGATGAAGCCTCTGGACTCCAACAACGCGCTCAGCTCGGCCACGTCGACCCACAATGCCGTTGGAGGGCAGAGCATGGAGCTGGGCGGCAGCGGTCCCAAGCCCGGGTCAAAGGTCGTGTACGTCTTCACAACAGAGATGGCCAACAAGTAAGCTAGCTCTGGCTGTTTGTTTGTATGGTTGATTGGTCATTATTCATGATCTGTACATTAAAGTGTACCACACCCTGAACTCTCTGGATTTAACAATGGTCGTAAACTCCCTCAGGCCAATGCTTCTTTGACCAATCTGATGCTTTTAAATCTGACAAAGGAGGGTGCAAGTTCACACTTCTGGAGAATGGTCGAGACGAGTGAATGCAGTTGCCCCCTTCCCTCCCCACGCCTCAGAGAGATCTAGCCAGTTACCTGTCTCTGACCTGTACACTACCATCTTCTCCTCCACACCCTCTTTACCCCCCACACACCCTTGTCTGCCCTGAGTAGCCTAGCCAGCCACCTTTTCAGTGTGTTCTGCCAGTCACTGACAGACTGGCTGTGAGTAATGACAGAGGGTCACCCAAACTCTGGGCTGTCCCCTAGTGGGGTGTTTTCATTTGATTGACAGGGGATGACAACAAGGTCTCTCTCTCTCTTCCCCCCAACCCTTGTCTGCCCTGAGTAGCCCAGCCAACCCCCTGATCGGTGTGTTCTGCCTGTCTCGACCTCTGTATGCTCGGCTATGAAAAGCCCACTGACATTTACTCCTGAGGTGCAGACCTGTTGTACCCTCTAGAACCACTGTGATTATTATTTAACCCGGCTGGTCATCTATGAACGTTTGAACGTATCGAAGAACGATATGGCCTTAATGTCCATGTACTCTTATGTTCTCCACCCGGCATAGCCAGATGAGGATTGGCCACCCCTCAGAGCCTGGTTCCTCTCTAGGTTTCTTCCTAAGTTCCTGCCTTTCTCGGTCGTTTTCCTAGCCACTGTGCTTCTACATCTGCATTGCTTGCTCTTCGGGGTTTTAGGCTGGGTTTCTGTATAAGCACTTTGTGACATCTCCTGATGTAAAAAAGACTTTATAAATACATTTGATAGATTGGTGATAGATAACAAGAGGCAATTCCAGCCCTGCCACTCGTGTCCCTAACCATGGAGCTTTCAACTGTTTAGTTCACCTGTGTAGTTCAGCTGGCTATTACTGGTTTTATAGTTGCTTGAACTCTCTCCCAGAACACATTGGCTGTATTTACACAGGCATCCCAATTCAGATGTCTTGCCCAATTATTGGCAAATGAGCTGATCTGATTAGTCAGAAGTACAGTTGTGGCCAAAAGTTTTGAGAATGACACAAATATAAAATTTCAAGTCTGCTGCCTCAGTTTATATGATGGCAATTTGCATATTTGCATGGGGCGACAGGGTAGCCTAGTGGTTAGAGCGTTGGACTAGTAACCGAAAGGTTGCAAGTTCAAATCCCTGAGCTGACAAGGTACAAATCTGTCGGCAGCTAACCCACTGTTCCTAGGCCGTCATTGAAAATAAGAATTTGTTCTTAACTGACTTGCCTAGTTAAATAAAGGTTAAAAAAATAAAAATATACTCCAGAATGTTATGAAGAGTGATCAGATGAATTGCAATTAATTGCAAAGGAACTGAATCCCCCCAAAACATTACCACTGCATTTCAGCCCTGTCACAAAAGGACTAGCTGACATCATGTCAGTGATTCTCTCGTTAACACAGGTGTGAGTTTTGATGAGGACAAGGCTGGAGATCACTCTGTCATGCTGATTGAGTTCGAATAACAGACTGGAAGCTTCAAAAGGAGGGTGGTGCTTGGAATCATTGTTCTTCCTCTGTCAACCATGGTTACCTGCAAGGAAACACGTGCCGTCATTATTGCTTTTCACAAAAAGGGCTTCACAGGAGGCTACAGGGCGCATAAGTAAGTCTGAGGACTGGGGTAAAGTCATTTTCTCTGATGAATCCCCTTTCCGATTGTTTGGGGCATCCGGAATAAAGCTTGTCCGGAGAAGACAAGGTGAGCGCTACCAGCAGTCCTGTGTCATGCCAACAGTAAAGCATCCTGAGACCATTCATGTGTGGGGTTGCTTCTCAGCCAAGGGAGTGGGCTCACTCACAATTTTGCCTAAGAACACAGCCATGAATAAAGAATGGTACAAACACATCCTCCGAGAGCAACTTCTCCCAACCACCCAGGAACAGTTTGGTGACGAACAATGCCTTTTCCAGCATGATGGAGCACATAAGGCAAAAGTGATAACTAAGTGGCTCGGGGAACAAAACATCGATATTTTGGGTCCATGGCCAGGAACCTCCCCAGACCTTAATCCCATTGAAGAACTTGTGGTCAATCCTCGAGGCGGGTGGACAAACAAAATCCCACAAATTCTGACAAACTCCAAGAATTGATTATGCAAGAATGGGCTGCCATCAGTCAGGATGTGGCCCAGAAGTTAATTGACAGCATGCCAGGGTGGATTGCAGAGGTCTTGAAATAGAAGGGTCAACACTGAAAATATTTACTCTTTGCATCAACTTCATGTAATTGTCAATAAAAGCCTTTGACACTTATGAAATGCTTGTAATTATACTTCAGTATTCCATAGTAACATCCGACAAAAATATCTAAAGACACTGGAGCAGCAAACTTTGTGAAAATTCATATTTGTGTCATTCTCAAAACTTTTGGCCACGACTGTAGTGGTGCACATTTTGGGGAATGTTCCGATGTGGAAACTTCCCGTGGGAATATATGGGAATTAACAGGAATATATGGGAAATGTATGCAAATTAATATTAATACCATTTAAAATGTAGATGTTTTTTTGCATTGGATATATTTACCATATCATATAGAGACAAAAACAAACCTTTTACCTTATCATAAGTAGACATAATTGCAAATTATGAAATCCTTCCAATAGAAAAAAAACAACCACATTTAGTTTAATTAAATGAGTTGACTCTTCACATGGGATGATTTCACTGAACAACACAAGAAAGGGAGTATTGAATGATCCCCAATGAGCCATCACATCTCCCAAAAATGTTTTCAACATACATCTGTAAAATGATAGTCTAGAAAATAAAGCTTTGGTTGTCTTTCTCTCAGGCTTGTCTTCTCCCTGGACCTCCTCAATGTCCACCTCTTGAACATCAGACTCTGAGGCCTCATCTTCACTGTCACTTTCCAACCTTGTTGAGGATGGCTCATTGTCAGGCTCACAAAGCCTCACATTTCCCCAGATGGCCACACATTTTTCAACCCTTGTATTGGTCAGCCTGTTGCGTACTTTGGTGTGTGTGTGTGTGTTCCTCAACAAGGACCAGTTGCGCTCTGAGGCGGCTGATGTTGGTGGGATTTGGAGGGTGATGGAGGCAACAGTAGAAAGATGCTCAGATCCACAAAGTCCCTTCCACCAGGTGGCTGACGAGATATGTTGGCACGACTGCCATATTGCATCTCCATCCCAAAGCCCTTGCTTGGAAGTGTACTTTGCCAGACTGCCAAGAACCTTGCCCTCATCCAGGCCAAGGTGGCGAAACACAGTAGTGATGACACCATAGGCCTTGTCGATCTCTGTACCAGACAGGATGCTCTTGCCAGCACACTTGGGGTCCAACATCTACGCTGCGGCGTATGGGCTTCAGGCAGAAGTCTTCATGCTTTTTAATGGATTTCAGAACTGCAGTTTCCTCTGCTCGGAGCAACAGTGAAGTGGGCAGAGCAGTACGGATTTCTTCTCTTAGATCTGCAAGCAGAGTCTGAACATCAGACAGGAGGGCATTGTCTCCCTCAATCCGTGCAATGGGTACTGCTATAGGTTTCAGGAGTTTCAGGTTGCTTACCACTCTCTCCCAAAATACATCATCCAGGAGGATCCTCTTGATGGGGCTGTCCATATCGGCAGACTGTGATATGGCCATTTCTTGGAGAGACTCCTTCCCCTCCAGGAGACTGTCAAACATGATGACAACACCAGCCCAACGGGTGTTGCTGGGCAGCTTCAATGTGGTGCTCTTATTCTTCTCACTTTGCTTGGTGAGGTAGATTGCTGCTATAACTTGATGACCCTTCACATACCTAACCATTTCCTTGGCTCTCTTGTAGAGTGTATCCATTGTTTTCAGTGCCATGATGTCCTTGATGAGCAGATTCAATGCATGAGCAGCACAGCCAATGGGTGTGATGTGAGGGTAGGACTCCTCCACTTTAGACCAATTAGCATTGTCTGTCACCAGTGCAAATACCTTCTGTGGTCCAAGGTCATTGATGACTCCCTTCAGCTCACCTGCAATGTAGAGACCGGTGTGTCTGTGCTCTTGTAAAATACTGGTTGAGGGGTGGAGATGTAGTTAATTACTTCTTGCCCACAAACATTCGACCACCCATCAGAGATGATTGCAATACAGTCTGCTTTCTCTATGATTTGTTTGACATTCACTTGAACTCTGTTGAACTCTGCATTCAGCAAATGAGTAGATAAAGCATGTCTGGTTGGAGTGGTGTATGCTAGGTGAGGAACATTCAGAAATCCCTTCCAACACACTGCCTGTGAGCATCAGAGGTGAACCAGTTGCATACACAGCTCGTGCAAGACATTCAGCATTTCTTTGACTACGTTCCTCCCCTCCATTGAGTCAAAAAAAACATCTGATTCCAGGAGGACCATGAGCTGTTGCTATCGATAAGGTGTCTGATTCATCATTTTCACCTCGAATAGAAGTAGAGGGACTTTTGTCAGATTCTCAAGATCGTGCACACTAATGAGATGCTATTGAGCCCACACTACTAAGCATTTGTATTTAAAGGCCATGCAGTAAATTAGTTACTCGAACAATAGGAGTTATACAGAGTTACAGTTTTCCCCTCCCCACTCAGACCACAATATCTCAATTCTTGCTTGAGATATTGCCCTTGCTAAGAAGTTATTTTTGTTTATTTTTGACCATTTTTAATTGAAAACGTTCACAGTAAGATACCAAATTGTTACCCAGAAATAAAAAATAAAAAAAACACATCTACATTGGACCTTTTTTAATGTCTGCTGTGGCAATTGTGCTCAATATATGGCTTCGATGATAGGCTTCAATTATTACATTATTAACCTGATTTTTGAAATGGGACGTTTCTACCCGTTGCCTGTTTGAAACGCATTGGCGCGCACCTACTCATAAGTGTGCTCCTACTGTCTGCAGGGCGGCCGATGCGGTCTTCACAGGCCACTCGGACAACATCATTGCCTTCCACATGAACAACATCTCCAAGGGCAACAAGCCCCACCTACCTGTGGTAAGACAAACCCACTTCAATACAAACCTATTATTTATCATACCATTTGGGGTATCATACAAACCTGTCATTTTGCCATTAGCAGACCATTTGCATTGTGCCTCTTGTTGGTCTGGTAATATAATGTTATATAAGAATGTTAAAACTTTAAGCATGATTTGGACAATGTTATATTTGTCCAACTCAAAATAATTGTGTATTTTTTTTTTTTTTTTTAAGCTATGTTAATTATGCACCCTGGGATGCTTTTGATAAGTGTCTCTTAATGTGTCAGTGAGTGGGAATTTTTGGTAACCCAACCAACCCCTCGCTCACCCTCACCCTGTGTTGTAGAATAATCAGATGGGACCCCCTCGGGGTGACTCCAAGCAGCTGGGCGGAGCCCCCCAGCAGCAATCATCTCACCCTTCTGACCAGAACCACCAGCAGGCCTCCAAAGCACCTCCACCAGGCCAACAGCAGCCAGCAGAAGCCCAGCCTCAGGGGGCCAAGCCTGGGAGCTTCCCCCAGGACGGGGCCGCATCAGGGGGCATGGACTCTAAGAGCGGAAGCCCCCAGGACGGCACCCCCCACGACCCTAACAGCAACCCTGGAGGGCCGCCCGGCCACCAGACCCCCTCCGGAGCATCCCAACAGGGCTTCCCCTCCCTGGACCTTCCCAATGGTGCCGACGCCAAACTCACGGCCCAGCAGCAGCAGCTGGCACACGAGCTGATGTCCAGCATGGGGGACAACTCTGAGGGCCTGTCCCAGGAGCAGCTGGAGCACCGCGAACGCTCCCTGCAAACGCTACGGGACATCCAGCGCATGCTCTTCCCCGATGACAAGGAGTTATCCCTCAAAGACATGGTAGCCATGGGGCAGGGCCACCTGGGCGGGGCCCCCGGGCCCAACCCCGGCATGATGGAGGGGGGGCCCAAGAAGCCAGTGGAGCATGGCCCCCTTCAGGCCATGATGGCCCAGTCCCAGAGCCTGGGGAAGCCTGGAGGCCCTGGGGGGCCCCGGCCCGATGGCCCTCCATTTGGGCCCGGAGGCCTCAGAGACATGCCCTTCTCCCCGGACGAGCTGGGGCCCCTGCCTCCTGGGCCGCCTATGAACTCTCACGGAGGGCCCGGCGGTGAGCACGGGGATCACACAGGGATGAACCCGGAGCAGATGGCATGGCTGAAACTGCAGCAGGAGTTCTACGAGGAGAAGAAAAGGAAGCAGGAGCAGATGCAGCACCGGGGGCCCATGGGCGACATGATGATGCACCAACAAGGCCCCCGGGGCCCCATGATGCGCGGGCCCCCGCCTCCCTACCAGATCAATTCGGCTGGGGAGATGTGGGGCCCCGAGCACTTCCCAGAGCAGATGAGCATGGGCCCCCGGGGCCCCATGCACCCCCACATGCAGAGGATGCCCGGCGGCTTCCCTCCTGGCATGATGAACCCGGGTATGGAGGGCGGCCCCAACCCCAGGGGGCCCCGGCCTGGAATGAATTGGCCCGACGACGTGGGACCCAACATGGGCGACGGCAGGGGCTTCCCGCCCGGACAGGGGCAGTTTGTAGGGCCAGGGGGTCGGGTGGAGAGGTTCCCCAACCCACAGGCGGTGCAGGAGGCCATGTTCCAGCAGGGCATGGGGGGTGACAAGCAGGGCATGGGGCTGCCCCCGGGCATGATCATGGAGATGAACAGGATGATGGGGGGCAACGGCCCCCGGGGGCCAATGGATGGCCCCGGCAATGGCCCTAACGGAGGAGGCATGATGTTTCCCAGAATGCCTGGCGACGTTGGCCCCATGAGTCCATCCTCCAGGATGGAGTTTGTCAAGGGCCTGGGCAGGGACATGGGCCCTGAGTTCAGCATGGGCCCCGGGAACATGAACATGGGGCCCAATCCCCAGATGATGCAGGCTAAGATGAGGGGGGAGCCTCCCATGAACTTGAGCCCCGAGGAGATGATGAAGATGAGAGGAGGCTCCATGCCAGAGAACATGGGCCCTCAGAAGATGATGCAGGGGCCTCCCTTCCCTGACCAGGGGCACCACCCAGGGGACTTCAACATGGGCCCCAACCGCCACTTCCCAGGCATGGGGTCACACGGGCCTGGGAACCCTAGGTGCCCCAGAGGTGAACCCCCCTTCGGCCCTGACCAGCGAGGACCTAACCACGGCGGCAACGGTCGCCTCAGCCATATGCCCCCTAACTCGGGCCCGCCTCCCAACCAGAGGAACATGGGGGGCCGCAAGGGTCCCCAGGACATCCAGGGCGGCCAGGCTAACTCACCCAACATCAACCCCCTCAAGTCCCCTACGCTGAGGCAGGTCCAGTCCCCCATGCTGGGCTCGCCCTCTGGGAACCTCAAGTCCCCCCAGACGCCCTCCCAGCTGGCCGGCATGCTCCAGGGTCCTTCGGCGGCGGCAGTGGCTGCAGCCGCGGCGGCCGCCTCCATCAAGTCTCCCCCCATGATGGGTTCGGCCGGAGCCTCTCCCGTCCACATGAAGTCGCCCTCGCTTCCGGCACCCTCCCCGGGGTGGACATCGTCCCCCAAGCCCCCCATGCAGAGCCCAGGCATCCCCCAGAACAGCAAGCAGCCTCCGCTCAGCATGAACTCACCCAACACGATGGGCAATGTGGAGCAAGGTGAGTCCCAGAAGTTTCTCCTCTGTTAACCTTCCATCAATTCAGTTCAGTAGATTGTGCTTTATGGACTGAATCTTGACTTGAGGTCTGTGCGCTTGACTCAGGCAATGTGTGAAAGCTTGAGTTTAATTAGGATTCAGCCCAATGTGTTCTCTGCATAAGAAGATACAGTGGATATTTATGTAACTAATCTCTCCTCTCTCTCTCTCCCCTCTTCGCTTCCTCTCCCTCTTCTCTCTCCCCTTCTCGTCCTCCTCTCCCCCTCCCCTTCAGGTGGGAATGGTCCCCCCACAGCACCCCCTTCCAGTAGTGCTTCCAGTCTTCCGTCTGGCAGCCCCTACGCCCTGCCCCCTGAGCCCACGATATCTCAGAACCCCCTGTCCATTATGATGTCACGCATGTCCAAGTTCGCCATGCCCACTTCCACGCCCCTCTACCACGACGCCATCAAAACGGTGGCGAGCTCGGACGACGACTCGCCACCGGCCCGCTCGCCGAACCTGCCGCCCATGAACATGTCTGGTAAGAGCTCCAACATGCTGTTATATTTTGCGCACACTCACACACACACAGCTGTACCAGAGCGGTAGCTGTTTAGACCAGGCCATTTTCTGTTAACGCATCACAAATCATAAATACTTATACATATCTGTATCCAAATTTGCACCTTTGCAATTGCCTTTTACACACACCCCTGGAGCTTAGAACTTTCACTATACTGAGGCGTAAGCGTATGCCAACCATTTTATGTTTTTGCTCTTTGTTTTATGGTTTGAATGTAGTGATCTCACCCTGTCTGTCTCTCTGCTGCCTCCTATAGGTATGGGAATGAACCACCACCCGGGCCACAACCGCATGATGGCTCCCACGTCACAAGGCCCCATGCCAGCTCTCAGCCCCATGGGCATGAACACCATGGGCTCCCAGCCCCTCTCCCACGGCATGCCTAACCAGATGCCCTCGCCCAACCCAATGGGGGGGCCCCACCAGGGGCCCATGGGGCCGGGTATGATGGGGCCCCACGGCATGATGATGCCCGGCGGGCAGGACCCAGGGATGGGCAACCCTCAGATGATACCTCAGGGACGTATGGGCTTCCCCCACCGAGGCCAGGGATTCCCCCCCGGTCACTCTCCTCCTCAGCAGGTCCCTTTCCCCCACAATGGCCCCGGGCCCCAGGGTGGTTTCCCCCACGGCATGGGCTTCCAGGTGGAGGGGGGCCCCATGGGCCGAATGGGCAACATGGGCCCTGGCGGGGATCCGGGCGGCATGTGTAAACCCAACACTCCCGGAGGAGGCCAGGACTTCAACATGTTCAACAATGATAACGACCTCCACGAGGTCATGCGAACGGGAGCCACCGGAATGCCGGAGTTTGACCTCTCCCGGATTATCCCATCGGAAAAGCCCAGCCAGACTTTGTCCTACTTCCCCCGCGGTGGCGACGGCCCGGGGGGGAAACCTCCTCACCCCTCCGGCCCCCAGGGATTCCCTCCCCAGATGCAGGGGATGATGGTGGAGGGGAACCCCAGGATGGGGATGCCCATGCAGGGGATGGGAGGTCCGCCGGGCCCCGGCCACATGGGGGGGCCCCAAGACATGCCAATGGGTAACCCTGGCCACAATCCCATGCGGCAGCTACACCCGGGCCACCCCGGTTTCATGCCCCAGGGCATGATGGGACCCCAGCACCGGATGTTGTCGCCGGGACAGCAGCCGGGCATGATGGGAGGACCTGGGCATGGGATGATGCAGGTTAAAGAGAGGGGGGGGCTCATGTACAATCACCCGGGCCCCGTGGGCTCGCCCAACATGATGATGTCACTCCACGGCATGGGTGGCCCCCAGCAGACTATGATGATGCCGCCTCAGATGAGGCCTCGCGGCATGGCAGGGGACATGGGCTTCAACCCTGGTCCCGGAAACCCCGGGAACCTCATGTTCTGAGCTGCTACAGCCAAGTAGAAACTAAAGACCTGACTCGGAATCCGCAGGAGTCTAGAACCTGGAGTCTAGAACCTGCGCCAACAAAGGAATACACATGAGACTTGTGCTCTCTTAGGCGGTTGTTGTGTGGACTGGGGACACATACTTTCACTCTGGCACATACACACACACACACACAACACACACATCCCGAGACACTTTTGAGCTGGTTTAGCAGTCTGTCGGGTGTGGTGGAGCAACTGCATCGTGTTCCATGGAGGGGAGAGTGGATGTACACCATTTCAGAGGGGACTGAGCTTTCTCTGTTTGGGAAAACGTAGAATGTACGGGACGAGTCTAAGCTCCAGTGTTCTACGGACGGATAGGAAATGGGCCTCTTCATAAAAACTCAAGGGATGACCCGGGACCAGAGGTCCGTAGTTGTACTGTTATAAGAACAGCTAAACGACGAAATGTATAGAACAATAAAGGATTAAAAACAAGGAACTGAATGAAAAGACGAAAAGGTCACCGTTTTTTTTGTTGTTGTTGTCTTGAGTTGCACCATTTTTGGCTGTATGTTTACATCTCATCTCATCACTATCCTCCAGAGATTCAATGCTATTTGTATTTGTGTACTGTATTTGTGTTGTTAAAGGGATTTTAATAGTGACTTCTAGTTTGTTTTCCCATCTTCTTTTGTAAAGGAGGGTGGGGGTATGGAGAGGGGGCAACTCCCACTCGAAATGCTGTTTACCATGTAGGGGGGTCAAAGTATTTTAAAAACTGCATTTTCCTTTGTTACTCTGTATAATATGCCAAACGATGACCTCATACAGATAATGGTATTATTAAAAAAGCACAAACATGATTTAACTGTAAAGAATGTTTTTTTTTTTTTTCTCCTGTTTTTATTGTCAAAAAACACTCGGTAGGAGGGGTGATTCTGGGGCATACGCTGATGAGGCCTGGTTTAGAATTGGATATGGGGTTGTGGGTTAGGGGGGGTGATGTCTGTCACACCTCAAACCCCTCTTAGCCCTAACGGACAAACGGACACAGCAGCAAGCAACGCCTCTGCTCTCACCTTGCCAGGCTAGGAGTACAGAGAGGAGAGTAAAGAAGAAGAAGAAGTAGCCTTAACCATGTCTGGATTACTTGGAACGGTGGTGACCATGGAATTTTGCAGAATAAAAAAAAAAAAAATTAAATGACAACAAAAAAGCGAAACAGAAAATGAGCTAATAGGTTGTATCTGTGTCCCTGCCTCTCCTGTGTTAACACATTGTCATGTGACTCCATTGAATTTGGTACAGGGCTGTGGTGTTGGAAGACAAATAAAATATATTGTTTGGTATACAGGTGGCCTGTGATGTGTTGTATACTATTTCCCCCTAGCGAAACAGAATTCCCATGGCACTAGTCAATCGTACCTTTTGGAGGAGTAATCTACATATGATGAATGTTATTTTCCATCAAAACAATATGGAAGAATCCTTTGTTTCGGTTGCAATGGATCTCACACTGTATAGAGCAATGTCGCCACCTAGTGGAGAAACACTGGTCAGCGGCGCTTACATCCCATTCTTAGAGTTCCAGGGCCCATGCCAACAACTATCCTTTTGTGGTATTCTACTCGAGTGGTTCTCTAACTTTTTGGGTTACTGTACCACCAAGTTCATTTTGTTTCCTGAAGTACCCCCTCGTTTGCATTTCACCAGTAAGCCTATGGTCTTTTGAGTCTCTTCAAGTATTCCCTGTGGATAGGTAAAGTATCCCCCAGGGGTACCTGGTTGAACTACTGCTCTACTTAATAGAGCCTAGTGCATTAAACCTTTTCTTGTTATTGAAGTTCGGAACTGGCAGCAATATCCGACAGACTGGTGTTGGCAAATTGTTTTACTCCTGTGTAATGTTGAAATAATTCTTGAAGTGTATCAGGCCAAAATGATAACCATACAATCGGGGCCTGTATTAGCATCTCAGAGTAGGGGAACTAAGCTAGGATCAGGTCCCCCCTCTTATTCATTATAACTTAAAAGGCTAAACTGATCCTAGATCGGCACTGCTACTCCGATGCTTTGTGAATTCAAGCACAGGTAGTGACTATTTCCGAATGTTGCTCATACATACTCATTGTATGTAAATTAACCAACCTCCAGGGAATTATCTTTGGTTCCCATCCAGGCCGTGCCCTGAGATACGTTGGGAATAATTCCCTAGCCTATTATCAAAACTTTAACGCTGGGAATTATTTCTCAAGTTTCTCTGGCTCCGAATGTCCACCAAGACACTATAATTACCCAGCATTCCAGAGAGCAGCCTGGTCAAGAGGGCTTCGTCCTCGGCTAATTTTAGTGATGGTAAATTTGTCCTGCAGCTGTGAAAGCCTGGCGTTCATGCCTCTTGTTTATACACACAGATTAAATATGGCTATAAAGAGGGGTTATAGAAGATCAGGACAAATGGAAACTGATACTGAAACTCAACAAATGATTGACCCTGTTGCTTGATAAACCAGTAAAAAAAAAAATCTAACCCAATACCTCTGAAGTGTGTTCATAGGTTAGAAAATATCAGTCAGATACAGTGCATGATACATATGGGGTGTATATATTGAGTTTGTGCTTGTTTTACATTTTGTCATAATTAGTACTAAGAGGATCAGTGGTATTTACCGTACACACAGTCAATATACAATATAGTGCAGATAGAACAGTGAACGTTATTGTCATCAGTGTGCAAAATAGAATCGCTCTACTTAAAATATTAGTAGATAAGACATAGCTTGCAAATTCCTATCATGTGTCACGGGTAAATGTGTTTTTAATGGCAGACAATATCTACTTTTACATAAAATAAACATGAAAACATTTGGAACACTAAAGATACATATATTTTCACATTGCTTTTTGCTAAAGTGCCAAGTTTACAAAAATGTGATTGCAATGACACCACCCCAATACAATCATTCAATCATTAATCATTAAACAAAGATGCATTGAAAATGAGCTAGACAACATTTCAAAACATAAATCTGAGATTTTGTAAAACACTACACACATAGATTTGGTAAACCAGTGCAAAAGGTTTTCAGTTTTCGACCACATACTTTGCCAGGTAAAAAAGATAGGTCCTATTTTTTTTATATTTATCGGGCCTTCTGTTTGATAATTCTGAAAGGGAATGACTTTCCAAAAATTAAGAGAATTCCTCTCCGGCTTACTTTTCACAGTTTCCTAACTCACGAGCTGACAGTGATAAACTAAAGAGGTCTTTCCTTGACAAAAGACACACTTGTTTGGCAAGATCACGTTCAAGGTCTCAGCCCGGCTTTCCGATAACGATGTATAATGCGTCTGCCAAAACACCATGCAGAGAGAACTGTCGCAAAGTACATCGTTGGAGCATTGTGTAGATCCTGATAAACTCGAAAGAAAGGGAGCGCTGCTCTCGGATCAGCTTTCTCCGTTCAAATATTTCCTTAACATTATAATTATTTCACAATACTGAAAACGGATCAGATCCTAGAGAGATATTCCCACCTACTTCTGCAAATATTCAGGCAGCTTATTATGAATAATGCTTACCCAATGAAAATGCACTAAATCCCCGATTTGACACATCATTGCAAACACACATCAGGGAATATGTTGAGACAAATACTGACAGTAGCCTACAAGTAGCAAAATCAGGGGTGCAATTTTCACTGGCGATGGGGGGACATGTCCCCCCTACATTCTGGAATTGCATTTTTTGTCCCCCCCATGTCATTGGAATATGATACAAAATGATGCAACGGTGTGCTTTAGGACCATGCGGACGCCTCCGAGCGGTTGGGTAGGCTGTTTGGAGTGTTTATCCGATAGGATAAAAAAATGTAATATATTTATTATGTTCCCCCATTTCTAAAACCAAAGTTGTGCCCAGGAGCAAAATGTAACTAAATTATTTGAACATTTTATAACATATTATTGAAATAGGCCTACAACCTACTTTTATATTTTAATGCAGTCATCTCGGTTTTCATTTGAAGCATATTTTCCTACGTCGCTTGTTTGTATCAATTGCAAACACATTGGCATCTTTGTTTTTGTAGTCAACTTTGTTCCGAAGTTATCGAATTCACAGAGACACTATCACACTATGTGATTCAATGTTTAGCAGAGATCTCTGTGTATAAAAGTGCGACAAAGCATCTGACGCACTTAGCTGTTCTAGAAGTTGTTCGATTACGAGCGTTTTCAATTGCAAAGTTAGTAACAATGGTTATGGGAAGTGGTTTCCGGGGGGATTACAATATTAGGATTCACATAGTGTGTCTGCGTGTTTGTATTGTATGCGGATGAAAGTGTCTGCGTGCCTCAGTAAATGTAGTGTGTGTGTATGTGTGCGTGCGTGAGAGAGAGCAAGCCTACACGCGTAGAGCATTTGTCTGAGCGTGGGTTTGTGGGTCATTGACAGGCAGCCGTCCTTCACATATCTCTCTCTCTCTCTGAGCGACAGACTGGCTGTCATCTGTCCCACTTAGCTGTCCCCAGCAGCCAGTCAGTGTCACAGAGCTGATAGTGTGGCAGTGACCCACTCATTCTCAGGTTTGGCACAAGGCCCCTCTCAGGGAGAGACTCAGAGACAGCAGTCAATGTCTCTGTCACAAATGGCACCTTATTCTCCTATAGTGCAATACTTTTGACCGAAGCTATATGTGCCCTGGTTAAAAGTAAAGGGGGATACCTAGTCAGTTGTACAACTGAATGCATTCAACTGAAATGTGTCTTCCACCTTTAACTCAACCCCTCTGAATCAGAGAGGTGCGAGGGGCTGCTATAATCAACATCCACGTCTTCAGCGCCCAGGGAACAGTGCCTTGCTCAGGGGCAGAATGACAGATGTTTACCTTGTAAACTGGCCCAACACTCTAACCACTAGGCTACCTGCCTCAATATAGGCAATGGGGTGCCATTTAGGACGCATCCAGACAGATGTATCAGACAGTCACATTAGGGGATTAGTCCTGAGGGCTAAATATGAAGGCACTAACCCCTCTACAGCTGTGTTGTGCCCGTGGATCCATGTCTCAAAACCATGACTGAGACCCATACTAATGATATCTAAGTGCCAATGTGTATGTCAATTGTTCCTCAAGCATCCATATTTCAGGACTTCTGATTAGCTCGAGTATTCCGTTTCATGACTTGTGATACTTTGTGACTTCGTTGACTCATGCCATGCAGTGCTCAAATTAGTCCCCCACAACAGATGAGCCATAGCCATCCCAGTCTTGTGTGTGTGTGTGTGAGTGTGTGTTTGAAACGATCCAGGAACAGTGTGTGTGTTGGGAATTGGGGCTATACAGCCAAGTCATCGGGTCGCACACGGCTACTGGAGCCGCTGGTCTTGCTCAGACGCCTCTTTTCTTTCAGGAAGCCATTTTGGAAGCCGTTTTGGAGCAGCGAAGGGGGCGGGGTGCAGGCGTTGGTCGTGTCGGCGTGCCCCTCATAGGTCATGTGCAGGAAGTCTTCCGTCCCCAGGTCATTGTGAACAACACGGTGGCGCTCAGTGGCCATGTTGACTGAGTTCTGCTGGTGGGCCAGCCGGTTGTTGAAGGGGGGGCAGCTAGGATGGGGGTGGGATTGGGAGTGTATGGGGTGTGTGTGTGGGGAAGAGCTCACACACTGGCTGAAGTCTGGGGGCGGGGTGCAGGGCATGGATGGACGGGGTGGGCTGTCAGGTTCAGCGGCGATGACCGTAGCACTTGAGGGTGTGCGTCCTTGTAGCAGTTGACGTTGCTGTTGTTGTTGCTGTTGTCGTTTACTCCTCAGAAACCTCTGACACTGCTTAAAGGCCAGGTGGTAGAGCTCCACGGCGCTGAGGAACAGCGACACGCCCGACACGGCCAGCATGAACACGATGAACACATTCTTCTCTGTGGGCCGCGAGACGTAACAGTTAACCGGGTGGGGACAAGGCCGACTGTGGCACACGTACAGGGCGTTGAGGAAGACCCCGTAGAGGATGTACTGCACCACGATGAAGACCACCTCCATTAGCGTCCGGATCAGGATGCTCAACACGTAAGTCTGCAGCAGCGCCCCGCGCAGACGCACCCTCCCTATGCCGCTGCCCTCCTTCCCGCACTCTCCCCCCTTGTCTTCCCCGTGCTCCAGATAATGCTTCTCCTCTCCTCCTTCCCCTCCTTCCTCCCCGTCACCTCCCCCCTGGTCCTCCTGCTCCTTGCGCCGGCGTTTCTCCTCCATGCGCACCGTGTGCATGGCGTGGCCCATGTAGATGAGCGACGGTGTGGACACGAAGACAATCTGCAGCACCCAGTAGCGGATGTGGGCGATGGGGAAGGCCGTGTCGTAACAAACGTTCTCGCAACCGGGCTGCTCCGTGTCGCAGGTGAAGTCCTCCTGCTCGTCGCCCCATGACGACTCAGCGGCCGTGCCCAAGACGAGAATACGAAAGATGAAGAGGATGGTGAGCCACACCTTGCCCACAGACGTCGAGTGTTCCTGCACCTCTTCCAAGAAGTTTCCCAGGAGACTCCAGTCGGCCATCACCCGTCACACACCACACCTCTGGAACGATCTGGGAGAGAGTAGAGCAGTCAGGGAACAGTCAGTCACCATCTATAACTACCGTCTAGCCTGGTCCCAGATCTGTTTGCGTTGTCTTTCCAACTCCGATGGTCACTGGTATGCCATTGACGATAGGTGTTGGAAAGACATTACAAACAGATCTGGGACCACGCTAACTACGATCTACTGCACTTATAGATCAATGAGTTACATTTCTGCATTGAATGAAAGTGCTGTCGTTGTTCTGTGGGATATTTCATTTGTGTTTCTTTTTTCAGGACTTTTGATTATTCTGTTTCATGGCTTGTCACACTTTGTGACTTAAATCACTTGTGAATTAAGTGTTGACTTGTGTTTTTATTTGACTGGTTTCCAAGTATCTCTTCATTACACCAAAGTATTCTGTGCTATGCTGAGCTGCTCTGTGTCACTCAGTACCTTACTGTACAGTACTGAGCAATGCTTTGCTGTACAATACTGAGCAATGCTGTGCTGTACTGTACTGAGCAATGCTGTATTGTATTGTATTGAGTGATGCTGTGCTTTACAATTCTATCCTCTTTTGTACCAGGCGATGTGTTTGGGGCTGTGGAGTGGGTATATTAATAGACTTTTCTCCCTGTGTGACCACAGTGGGCTCAGTAGACTGGCCTGGTTTGGGTCAAGTATGTTCCCACAGCCCTGCCTGCCTGGCCCAGCAATCTGGGAAATCGGATGTCAGTTTTAAGGAAGCCCAAAGTCAACAAAAACACAGAAATAAACATGTCACAGGGCTTATCTTTGCATTACTTAGCCTGGGAAAGTGAGACATACTGATTTACATTTCCTTTGGTCAGAGATAGGTGGTGCATATTTCTTGACACATTGAAAACAAACAAAATCAATAAGGAAGTGGTGACTGGGAAGATGTAAAAAAAAAAAAAAAAAAAAAATGAATAAAGATCTGACAACTAATAAATCAATGCACTTTGTTTCTGTTGATGGAAATTCATCCGTTTCAGAACTGAGCAAGAAATTTCCAAAGGACCCATTCCCTCAAAAGCATTTTCCAATAACAGACGTCACATGGTCATATGACAATATACAGTAAATAACGATATTATTTGTAGTCTAGGAAAGTCTTCTTCTTCTTCTTGGTAGATATCTTGGTCTAGTTTATGAACACCTGAGCTTTACCATTTCATCATCGCGTGAACTCTACTGGCAGGTCTTCTCTCTGCGCATATACTGTATATCTGCACTCGAACTAGCAGCGTTACCTGTCACGACACAAAAGCCTTGGCCCTTGCAGAGCAAATGAAACAGCGACTTCTATGTTGAACACTACTAGCACGCACAGCTCACTAGCTGGCGATTCCACATCGGCTCCATGAGCACAGACAGCACTGTACTGTAGTGTGTACTCCAGACTCCCCCCCCCACTCACACTCAAACAAAGGATAAACTAACTAGTGTCTATTGAACAAGGTTTCATAATACTTAGTTTCATACAGTAGGCATACAGTGAAAACCTTAATTAAACTAAATAGCATATGTAAAAAGACAGCTATACAAACGTGATGTTTGACAAACTATCCAGTGCGATAATTACCGTTGTACAGACTAAGTGGTTCAAGTCAAGGTTGCGTTCACTGCTAAGAAGTTGTGTTCAGTCTTACCAGCAGAGACAATAAACCCTCCGTGGACTAAAATCCATCTGGCACTGAAGGTTGTATTATTTTCCAGACTGTATAGATCCTCAGTCTTTCTATCTAAACGAGACTGTGTATTACTGTAACTTTGTAGCATTTCCACTCTCTTTCTCCCTCACTTCTAACTGAAGGGCAGGACCAATGGAAAGTATGGAGCTGCAGGATCAGTGCTCTTTAAGCTCAAGTGAGGGCGTTGATTAGACTGTATGCGTGTGTGTGTACGCATGTGTGTGTATGGGGAGTAGGTACCCTAGTGGTTAGAGTGTTGGGCCAGGAACCAAAAGGTTGCTAGATCAAATCCCCGAGCAGACAAGGTAAAAATCTGTCGTTCTGCCCTTGAACAAGGCAGTTAACCTAGGCTGTCATTGAAAATAAGAATTTGTTCTTACCTGACTTGCCTAGTTAAATAAAGGTTAAAAAAATAAGTGTGTGTGTGCCTGAGTAAGAGGGAAAGTGGACCAATAGGGCTTCCCTTCTTTATCTACAGCAGACCAGTAGTTTGTGTGGGAGGACATTTGAAGTTCTAGTGGCCACATGACAGTGACCTCAGGCAAGTTATGGGAACTATGGCTGAGTGGAAAGTCGTTTTTTTTAAGACATGATAAAAATAATACTGGCCCATATTGGTGTATAGAAACAGCTATTCAAACATGGCAAAATAACCTGGAATTTATTGGGTTTTTACTGCTGATGTACATCTATTTAGTAAATCAGTTTGAGAACAGTCATTGAGACTGACTCACTTCCCATAGAAACTCACCTCCCTTTACATTTCTGTCTGAGGGGTCTCGGTCGCCATCCTGTCTCCCCGTAGGCAGTCGAGGAAGCGATGTCAAACAATATGATTTCCTACTGCCAAGGCACTTCAAAGAAAATCGCCCATACTCGAGCGAGAAAACAAGTTTCAAAAAAGCTCATCTCTGCGCTTTGAGAAAAAACACCAACCCTTCAATCGTTTTTTTCTCACACCAAGCAGGCCAAGCAGTCCTGCTGTCAGTGTTTAAAAAGAAATCAAATAAAAACAATTATCCCAGACCAGCTTATTATGGTTTTTGTCAGTGCTTGTTGGCACTTTGCAGGCTCCGTCTTACTTACATCAGCACCAGGACAATGTACCTGACTTGGGTCTTGGCAGCTGGGGGTACTTTAGGGAGGAAGAAGGTGCTCCCTCTGCCCTTCCGCCCTGCTCCTTCTGTTGTTTACCTCGGAAAGGAGAACAATGATGCTCGCTTTACTGTGCTTGGTGCTTGTCTGGAGTCCATAGAAATAGGAAAACTAGAATGGACAAAGCCCCTCAGACCGCGGCAATGTCACGCTCATGGCTACACAGAACATTGACTTAAATGGGAATGTCCCTTATGGTAATTATATTTCTGTGCCGGTGACACTGAGGGCAGCTGTTGAACGGAGAGGGAAGGGGGAAATACCTTGAAAACACTCTGGGACACCTGATAGGAGAGGACAGGGTGGTTCTTTCTGTTCTGTGATATAAGGAAAGCACGGCACACAATCTTTTATTCCGCTTTTTGTCTTATGTCTGTGTTAACCAAATAATGGTGTCATGGCGTACATACAGTATGGTCCCTCTAGGTCAGTCACAGCAACATGAGGATTTTGACTCACGCTTTCCTAGCAGACTTGACTCTTAACCCCCTGACTAATTTAAAATAAGGGAGACAGTCCACACCCTGCTCATAAATAACTGATTATTAACATAATCAATCCTCATACAGCCCAGTTAGTCACAAATTCAAAATATTCCCATCAGGGATAGTTCACATTTTAAAGTAGAAAACAAGATACAACTTCAAAAAGGTGAACCGTCTCTCCAGCAGGGTTTACTAAAGTCTGGTACCTGAATGATAGCTTTCCGTAGAGGTACTGTAACGGTAGAGTAAACCAGCCATGACTTCGTTATGTTATGTCTTGGTGGACACACACACATCCTTTACTCCCAGTTATTGCCATCTGGGAGCTACAGACTAAAGGGTTTGGACATTTGGACATTTGGATCATCTTAGGCCTATCCTTATAGTCTATCAGCAATTCCACACTTTACTTTTAGAAGTCTGACCAATGAGGGTATTGGACTCCTCCTGAATCGTTCAGTCCCTTTTACTTACTTACTTTTAAGAGACAACTTAAGACAATTTTTTTTTCCAATTTCAAAGAGCATAGTCCTATGTCTTTAAACAATTTGTAGAATTAGCTTCGACCGAATAATTGCCACTGATCATTCAAAGCTTCGTTATTTATCAAGCGACTTATTTAAGTGTCTAAAGTCAACTGCTTCTACAAAAGGTTAACGAGAAAGGTATATATAGTGTGTGTAAAGGCGTCAGCACCATCTAACTGTGGATGTCTCAGAATTAGTTTGACATCATGTCCTTTCCTTTAAGCTCCAACACCATTCTTTCATGTCACTCAAAGCCCATTGAATACTTTTGGCCACATTTTGCCCCAAGGTCACAGGACAATGTAATATTAAGAGATTACATCAGGATAAGGGTCGACCCATTATTAATAGCAATAGTCCAAGCTCTGAGAAAGAATGGCTTCCCTATTTTGACTTTCTCCTGCTCTCTATATTGTTTGGCTTGCTGCTCTTTTCCTTCCTATGTCATGTTTGTTTTATTTTCGGCATGATCACCAGCAGCACAAACAAAAAAGTCTAAAAGACAAGGAGGGTTTTTGTCTTTGGAGACAATGCCAGAGTAGTTGACTAAAAACTGCTTTTATATGTGTTGGCTGCAATCCCTTGGTCTAAAGAGTCAACTTTAGATCTCAAATTCGTCTGACAGGTCGGATAATATTTCAGTACTAACATAACAATGCTTACTCCTTCAACATAACAGCAGATGCTACAGATCTACATCCACGCATGCATGCACGCACCAGTGGTGTAAAGTACTTAAGTAAAAAATACTTGAAAGTACTACTTAAGTAGATTTTTTTGGTATCTGTACTTCACTATTTATATTTTTGACCATTTTTACTTTTAGTTCACTACATTCCTAAAAAAAGTATGTATTTTTGTTTCTCCGTACATTTTCCGTGACACTCAAACGCTGTCGTTACATTTTGAATGCTTAGCAGGACAGGACAAGGGTCCAATTCACACACTTATCAAGAGAACATCCCTGGTCATCCCTACTTCCTCTGATCTAGCGGACTCACTAAACACAAGTGCTTCATTTGTAAATGTGTCTGGTTTGCTTAATATAAGGAATAAAAAATATTTTGTACTTTTACTTTTGATACTTAAGTATATTTTAGCAAGTACATTTACTTTTGATACTTAAGTATATTTAAAACAGAATACTTTTACTCAAGTAGTATTTTACTGGGTGACTTCCACTTTTACTTGAGTAATTTTCTCTAAAGGTATCTTTACTTTTACTCAAGTATGAAAATTGGATACTTTTTCTACCACTGGGACCGGATGGGATGGGATGGGATGGGACGGGATGGGATGGGACGGGATGGGACGGGACGGGACGGGACGGGACGGGACGGACGGGACGGGACGGGACGGGACGGGACGGGACGGGACGGGACGGGACGGGACGGGACGGGACGGGACGGGACGGGACGGGACGGGACGGGACGGGACGGGACGGGACGGGACGGGACGGGACGGGACGGGACGGGACAGACAGACAGACAGACAGACAGACAGACAGACAGACAGACAGACAGACAGACAGACAGACAGACAGACAGACAGACAGACAGACAGACAGACAGACAGACAGACAGACAGACAGACAGACAGACAGACAGACAGACAGACAGACAGACAGACAGACAGACAGACAGACAGACAGACAGACAGACAGACAGACAGAGTTACTCTACCTGAGATGCAGCTGCTTAGACCACGCTGGTGCCTTCTCTGTTAAAAATGAGAATGCAGAAAGGTTTTCTCAGTGCTCAGGTGACAGGGAAGAAAAGCGAAGGACTCTCAATATTAGGGGTAAGGAATATTGCAGTACAACAGTCGTACTCTCCGTTTCTGTATTACCCTGAGAGGGTGAAATCCAGAGGTCTTGGTCTCTCTTTCTAGGCTGTGTGTCTCTGTTTAGACAGAAAACTGCTCGTCTTGTCTTGTTTTGACACAGAAGGTTGTGTCTCTCAAGGTAAAGCAGCAAACTTAGTCTCTTTCAGTGTCCTGGCTAAAGATGACTGGGTTTGTCCCCCAATGTCGAGTCTCTCTTCTAGAGTCCAGACAGAAAGCTGTTTATCTCTCTCCACTGGGGCAGAAAAATGAGTCTCTCACCAGTTGGCTTGATGTGTTGAGGGACCAAATCCACTATCTGTCAATGATCAGCGGAATAAAACAAACTCTTTCAACTTCAACGTTTTCGTCAACTATAATTACTATTTCCCTATCTTTCCCTTTTTTCATTCCTTGGCAGAGATCAGGGTAGAGGGACTGGTGATGCAGACTTCGAGGACGGACGGAGTAGATGAGGGCACAGACCTAAGGCTGATGAGCAGGAGCAGCTGTCTGTAATGTAGGAGACTACCAGACGGACCACGGACAGAAATGCAGCCTTAAGCATGGGGGCAGTGGAAGAAATACCAGGCATCACTTGTGGCCTGTCCTCCTACCCTACCCAGTACCCTGCAGCCCTCCCACAGCCTCCTCCCTTCCTCCTCCTCCTCCTCCTCCTCCTCCTCCTCCTCTCCTCCTCCTTCCTCTCTCTCTCAGCCCACAATGCCCTCGGTTTGCCTGCCTGGTTCTCTATTCTAGAGAGAGGAATATCTCAGGTCAGGAGGGGAAGTCAGATTGTATTAGAGCACAATGGCAATTCTACATTGGCCACTAACTCCCATTTTGTCTCTGCTCCCTCTAAACCATACATGTAGACCCACACACACGCATACAGGAGTGCACGACATGCACGCACACACACACACACACACACACACACACACACACACACACACACACACACACACACACACACACACACACACACACACACACACACACACACACACACACACACACACACACACACACACACACACACACACACAGAGAAAGAGAGGGGCACATGCAATCTATTTTCAAGTAACCAAATTACAACTTGATTTTCCATGACTTCCTGGTTTTTACAGATTGCTTTTAAAGGCATGTTTGCAATACCATTACAGCCTTATGGCTATTAGCAAGTACACTATTAGAAAAAAGGTTTCCAAAGGGTTATTCGGTGGTCCACATAAGATAACCCTTTTTTTCTCTCCCCCCTCTACCCTAAAAGGGTTCTTCAAAGGGTTCTCCTATGGGGACAGCCGAAGAACCCTTTTAGGTTCTAGATAGCACCTTTTTTTCTAAGAGTGTACAGTGGTAACTTTAGAAATGGCCTGTAAGCTGTTGAATAGAACCCTGTTCACAGAGGGTTTTACCTGGAACCCGAAAGGGTTCTCCTATAGGGACAGCCGAAGAATCCTTTTGGAACACATCTTTAAATAATCAGACTGTAGGCTGCATTCTGGCGTTGACATGGGCAGCTGCAGTATTCCAACCGTTCAAATTCAACTGATCGCCTACAGCTCTGGCATGATTCGACAACAATTATTCCTTCTACAAAAACAAATGTGCCTTTCACAAAGGACCACAGAGAATTTTCAGGCAAGCACATGGTTGGACTCACAATTGTCATGTCAGTCATTGTAGACCAATCAGCATGGCCAGAGGAGCTCACTCGTAACCAACACAGAGAGAGTGTTTGTCTCCTGTTGGTGCTCGGCCTTTTATTTACCCCTTCTTCTCCAACCCCAAATCAGAAAGAACAGCTTTGTGATGTTCAGACTTGTGACAAAACATCTATCCGAGAGGGCACACATTTAGCCAGTTTTCTTGGTATCACGAGTATTCCTGCTCGGTGATTGTCTAGTCTGGAGCTAGGTCCTGGCACCAGTGTCTACACAAATCTGGGGGAAGTTACGTTACTTTAGACTTCCAATGACAACATTGTTGTTTTCGTGCTTAAATGTTGACAATTATGTTAAAGGGGAAGTACATTACAAAATCAAAGTTGGTCAGATGTTTTCAGACATTTCAAAAGTGGTCTTATGTTGAGACAAGTATTTGTCTGTAATGAATACGATGGAAGCGAGAGTTCTGGTTTCCTGGGACAGGCAGAAGGTCATACACAGGGACTCCAAAAAGGTAACAGTACAGACAGGGAAAAGGCTAACAACGTAATCCAGGAGATCAGGCAAGAGGTTGATGACAGGAAACCTGTCAGGCAAAAGCACAGGCAGGTAATAGGCAAAAAGGCATTGCTAGTGAGGATAGCCAAAAACGATGATACATAGGAGGACTAATACAGAACTAAACA
>NC_092095.1:48116315-48198805 GCF_045679555.1 Salvelinus alpinus
GGCTCCGACTAGACCGTATAACAAAACAAACAATACCTCACAATGATGGGGTGCAAAGAACTGAACTAAATTGTGTGTGTAAATGACATACAGGTGTGTGAACAGGTGATCAGAATTTCAGGTGATTGGGCTCTGGAGAGTGAACTGCGTTCAGGGGATCTGTGTGTTTGAGAGTGTGAGTTGGAAGCAGATGTTACACGGTCCCATGCCATCTGTGGAATGGAAAAGATAAGCGCCATATAATTTCCAGATTTTAGTATGTGCTTATCATTTTCCATTTATTTGGAATTTGAGGCATATACATGTAGCTGTATCTACACATTCGATGGCATAGGACATGGATTCATCTCTACATTAGAACACATTTAAAGTCTGAAAACATCTAAGTTAGATTTTTGGAGGGAACTGCCCCTTTAATCTGAATGAATAGGCCTGTATCAGGAAGCTGTTCACAGTTTCTCAATCTTTTCATGTCCTAGTTCGGTTGGCCACTCAACCCGATTTGGGTTGGACCAATCACAGCTCTGTTAAGGAGCATGAGACAATGGAATGACCCAGTTGAAGCAAATGGGAAACATCTAGGTTCCTTCTTCTGATGAAGTCGGTTGGCGGCCAAAACTTTATGTGATATGCATTAGGTGATAATCATTAGGTTTAGGTGATTATCCTTTCGCTCTCTCTCTTCCACTGTCTCTCTCTCGCTCTCTTCCACTGTTTCTCTCTCTTCCACTGTCTCTCTCTTCCACTGTCTCTCTCTCTTCCACTGTCTCTCTCTTCCACTGTTTCTCTCTCTCTCTCTTCCACTGTTTTTCTCTCTCTCTCTCTCTTCCACTGTTTCTCTCTCTCTCTCTCTCTTCCACTGTTTCTCTCTCTCTCTCTTCCACTGTTTCTCTCTCTCTCTCTTCCACTGTTTCTCTCTCTCTCTCTTCCACTGTTTCTCTCTCTCTCTCTTCCACTGTCTCTCTCTTCCACTGTCTCTCTCTCTCTTCCACTGTTTCTCTCTCTTCCACTGTTTCTCTCTCTTCCACTGTTTCTTTCTCTCTCTCTTCCACTGTTTCTTTCTCTCTCTCTTCCACTGTTTTTCTCTCTCCCCTCCCTCCCTCCCTCCCTCCCTCCCTCCCTCCCTCCCTCCCTCCCTCCCTCCCTCCCTCCCTCCCTCCCTCTAGGGTGATGGGGTTTGTAACTTTAAGTGGAAAGCGTGACCAGGCCTCTAGCGCTTGTCATCAGCACCTCTCTGACTCCTGACACCTCTCACATTGCCTCTCTATATTGCTGGTCATGAGAACGTAGATAAAATGCCTTCCCTTTATTTAGCCCTCTCTCACTCCATCCAGCGTAGGTGAGAGCAATGCCAGGGCAACCGCCTGCCTTAAATGAGCCTGTCAGGGAGAGCCTTGCTTATGTCTTGATAAAAGGGGAAAGGGGAGAGAGAGGACACCCTAATATGGTGAGGATGGGTACACTGACTAGATTCAGCAACCTAATGTAATACTTAAGTACATATTTCATCTAGGGGTGGGTCCAGACCTGGGTTCAAATAGTATTTTGTTTTCCACCCCAATACATTAGCTGCACTTGATTGAGCTTGCCTAGTGCAATGGAACCAATAAAGTGTGCCAAAAGTGCAAACCCCGCACACCTGGCACTTCCAAGCTCAATCAAACAATCAAAGTACCTGAAATGGGACAGATCTGAATGGGATGATTTATATGATGAAAACGAGTTAATGTGCAGGTTTACACAATAGATGAAGCCAAAATACTTTAAAAAAATTAAAAATAAATAACAATTATTTCACCTTTTTTTAACTAGGTAGGCTAGTTGAGAACAAGTTCTCATTTACAACTGCGACCTGGCCAAGATAAAGCAAAGCAGTGCGACAGAAACAACACAGAGTTACACATGGAATAATCAAGCCTACAGTCAATAACACAATAGAAAAAAACAAAGTCTATATACAGTGTGTGCAAATGGCATGAGGAGGTAAGGCAATAAATAGGCCATAGTAGTAAAGTAATTACAATTTAGCAGATTAACACTGGAGTGATAGACGAGCAGATGATGATGAGCAGATGATGGTGTATAAGTAGTGATACTGGTGTGCAAAAGAGCAGCAAAGTAAATAAAAACAATATGGGGATGAGGTAGGTAGATTGGGTGGGCTATTTACAGATGGACTATGTACAGCTGCAGCGATCGGTTAGCTGCTCATTTGGCTGATGTTTAAAGTTAGTGAGGGAAATGTAAGTCTCCAGTAAGTCTCCAGCGAATTTTTTTCCAGCGAATCACTGGCAGCAGAGAACTGGAAGGAAATGCGGCCTAAGGAGGTGTTGGCTTTGAGGATGACCAGTGAGATATACCTGCTGGAGCGCGAGCTACGGGTGGGTGTTGTTATCGTGACCAGTGAGCTGAGATAAGGCGGAGCTTAACCTAGCATAGACTTATAGATGACCTGGAGCCAGTGGATCTGGCGACGAATATGTAGCGAGGGCCAGCCGACTAGAGCATACAGGTCACAGTGGTGGGTAGTCAATGGGGCTTGGTATAAGGCGGTATAAGGCGCTTCGGTAACAAAACGGATGGCACTGTGATAGACTACATCCAATTTGCTGAGTAGAGTATTGGAAGTTATTTTGTAGATGACATCGCCGAAGTCGAGGATCGGTAGGATAGTCAGTTTAACTAGGGTAAGTTTGGCGGCGTGAGTGAAGGAGGCTTTGTTGCGGAATAGAAAGCCGATTCTAGATTTGATATGAGTCTGGAAGGAGAGTTTACAGTCTAGCCAGACACCTAGGTATTTGTAGTTGTCCACGTATTCTAGGTCAGAACCGTCCAGAGTAGTTATGCTAGTCAGGCGGTGCGGGCAGAGAACGGTTGAAAAGCATGCATTTGGTTTTGCTAGAGTTTAAGAGCAGTTGGAGGCCACAGAAGGAGTGTTGTATGGCATTGAAGCTCGTTTGGAGGTTTGTTAACACAGTGTATAGAAAATGACAGGAGTTGTCCAACTGTCGCTAATCTTCGTCATTGTCAAATTCCAACCCAATCTCTTAAAGGGATAGTTCAACCAAATTCCAAAATGACATTAGTTTACTGTGGCACGAATCCAATGCCAGTCTCTATCCCCGATATAAGCATGTTTCATGTTTCATGTCTAAATCATACCAAAGTGTCTCAAATTGATTGTGTAGCTCAATTAAGAGCTGGATTCAATCCGTGTCGCGGAAGACCTCTATTAACTTTCTAAGGTAATTTTCTGATTGAGCCGACATATGCAGTGTTTACTGTGAATGCAGTCTCCGCGAACGCGGGAACATTGCCTTAAAATTTAAATCGAGCAATAACGCGGATCTTCTGCTATACTTCTGCGATGCGGTTTGAATCTAGCTCTAAGTTTATGATTTGGACATGAAATGCGAAAATAAGTAGCTGGTCAAATACCCAGTGGTGGAAAAAGTACCCAATTTCATACTTGAGTAAAAGTAGATACCTTAACAGAAAATTACTCAAGTAAAAGTGAAAGTCATCCAGTAAAATACTACTTGAGTAAAAGTCTAAAAGTATTTGCTTTTAAATATACTTAAGTATCAAAGTAGATATAATTGATAAAATATCCTTAAGTGTCAAAAGTAAAAGTAAAAGTATTAATCATTTCAAATTCCTTAAATTAAGCAAACCAGACGGCATAATTTTTTCAAAAACGGGATAGCCAGGTGCACACTCAGACATCATTTACAAATTAAGCATGTGTTTGGAGTCAGCCAGATCAGAGGAAGTAGGGATGAGCAGGTATGTTCTCTTGATAAGTGCATGAATTAGACCATTTTCCTGTCCTTCTAAGCATTCAAAATGTAACGAGTACTTTTGGGTGTCAGGGAAAATGTATGAAGTAAAAAGTATATATTTTTATTTAGGAATGTAGTGAAGTAAAAGTTGTGTCACGTGTGCTTCCTCTCCGGCCTCTAGGTCACCAGGCTGCTCGTTATGGCGCACACCTGTCACCATCACCTCCCTGATTACCTTCCCTATATATGTCACTCCCCAGGCATCATTGTTTCTGTTCCTGTGTCATGTCTGTGCGTTGTTCGTGTTTCTTATTTTGTATTATGGTGTGTTTATTAAAACACTCACTCCCTGAACTTGCTTCCTGACTCTCAGCGCACATTGTTATAAGTTGTCAAAAATATAAATAGTAAAGTAGAGTAGACACCCCAAAAAACTACTTAAGTAGTACTTACACTACTGAAAATACCATGAATACCATTATGTGTTGTCGTAAAAGCATATGCTAAGTGGATTATATTATTATTATATGTCAAATCTTCACAATATGTCAATATGTGACATGCATACTTGATGTCTCATTCATAAGTGACATATTTGTTGGAAATTGTGTTGCAGTGTTCATTTTGGCACAATTTCTTTTTCTTAGTCTTAGTCACATTTTTTGTTATTTGAATAATGATTTAGTCTAGTTACTGTCAAAATGACAAACAATGGGACATTTTTGCCAACTAGATGCCCTTTCATTTAAGACACATCACATTTGTATTGCCTCATTAACTTATAGTAAATATACATCACTGACTTCCATGTGCACAAACATAAATAGCCTTGTCCTACTAACATATTTTTCTATATGACAAACATATAGAATATAAGAATGATCTGGCCATATAAATTCCTAATTCAGGCTACATAGATATTGAACATCAGATTCAAAACAAACAGACACACACAAGTGCAGAGAGAGAGAGAGAGAGAGAGAGAGAGAGAGAGAGAGAGAGAGAGAGAGAGAGAGAGAGAGAGAGAGAGAGAGAGAGAGAGAGAGAGAGAGAGAGAGAGAGAGAGAGAGAGAGAGAGAGAGAGAGAGAGAGAGAGAGAGAGAGAGAGAGAGAGAGAGAGAGAGGAGAGAGAGAGAGAGAGACACCCAGTACCAGGGAGTAATCTGGGAGTATAGAGAGACAGAAATAGAAAAGCTTAGCCCTATCAGCCTCACACTGAGAGAGAGAGAGAGAGAGAGAGAGAGAGATTAGCACAATCACCAGAGTATTGGCAAAGTAATATGGGTTGCACCTCCATCACTCAGTGACATTGCCATTGTTATCAACGTTCCACAGATGCTGCAGCCACATTGGTGTCCAAAAGTAGAACGGGTGCTAATGACTGTTTCTCCCAGTGATGAGGTCGAGTCACTAAACCTCTAGTCTGAATCGAGTCAGACTGTGTATAATCGGAGGCGGAGCGGAGTCTGTCTGCCTGTCTGCCCACACTCATCGCTTGTTCCCCTGCAGCTCACCAGCTGATGTAGGCTGTGTGTGCCGGGTGTGGCGTCCTTCCCACTGCTGACAGAACTGCGCAGTGCATCTGTGCTGCTAATATGAATTGTGCTTTTCACTGAAAAGCTCTCAATCTCTCCAAAAACTAGTTCAGTGTACTTAGCAGTCCGATTTTAGTCACAGAGCTCATTTTGTCTCGTCTCGTTTTAGTTTCTTCCGTGCCTATTTAGTCAGTTATAGTGTTGTCAAATGCCACTGAAAAATAGGTGTTTGACTAATATTTTTGTCATTATTTTTGTTAGCGAAATGAACACTTTTGTGTTGCAGTGTCAGCACAATCATGCCGTTTGGCTTCTCAATGGCCAAACAAAAGACATAGGTGTCTCTTTAGGAGGTTAATACTTTGACCAATAAAACCTCTGTTTCGAGGACAAAAAGAGACAAAAAACCCTCGACCCCTTGGTGTTTGCATCCGTCTCCCCTGGTGGACCCGTGTCACCTCTCATTCTTTTCTTTAACCTCCCTGAACAATAGGGAGAAAGACAGCAGCTTTCCCTACTCAGCAAAAGGGTTCACTCTTATCGACTCTGCCCAACAAAAGTTCTGCTGATATTTCAGACAAGTCATCCTTTCCACGAACTGACATCTGAACCTGTTATTAAGAATAGAAAGAACAGAGAGAAAGCGAGAGACAGAGATAGAGAGAGACAGAGAGGGGAAAGCACTTTGTGCGATGGCGACACGGCCCGGGAACGTTCTCACTGCAGAGAAAAGTGAATACCAGACAAATTTTCAACTAAATTTTCAATTTCACGGTACTCTGTCAAATCCATGCTCATCTCACAAATGTGCTGAATTACCTCATGCAAGATAAAGTGTGTGAAGTTGGAATGATTAGGAATTCCTCCAGATTAAAGGAAGAGTTTGGCAGTGAAATGAACATGAATTCAGATAGCATTCATTCTTCATTGATCTTTGGATGATTCTGAATTGGCAGTTAGTCCAACCAAAAAGGCAAAATTGCTCATTGCAGTGCAAACCTTTGAAGTATTCCTGAAAAGTGCGTACAGGATAGTCCTACGGTCACACACAATATCCACTATAGTGACTTTTGAAGAGTCATGAAACTATAGAAAAAAAGAGTTTAGAAAACCACAGGCTTTGTGACTACAATTTTACGTGTTGATATTCAGTGCCCTTTCTCAGAAGCCCTTTAGGTCAGCGATTCTCAACTAGTGGGTGGCGACCCAACTTTGTTAGTTGTGGGAGGTTTTGAATGGATTGCAGGTGTCTGAGTAAAAAAAAAATATATATATATTTTTGGTTTTGAGGAAATTATACTCCAGTCAGAATTTAAACGACTAAAACTAGGTAGAAAGTGGTTAAACGATTTAAAGAGATTGAACGGGATCTTATGTACTTACAAATTCGTAACATATTATACGAATCGGAATTTCTAACATATCATACGAATTGCAGGAAAAACATTGTTATTCATATAGAGGTGCTCTTTAAGTGTTCCTTCACATGTGAGATATGTCAGATAAAAAAACGTTTTATAATTTACGATTTGAAGGAAAAAGGCTCTTGATAGTATCACTGATGTTTAATAAGCTTTACGTATCGGCCTCACGGCCTTCGTCAAAGCTTTTGATAATTTATGATTACATTTTTTTTGGAACTTGGTGTTACAAGGTCCTATCTGGCATCCAATCACACAAAGCTGGGTTTTCAATCAAAAATACTTGTATGTAAGGTGAGGTCATGAAAGATGGAGACGTCAAAAAGCAGTTCTGAGATCTGGGACTTGTTTACTCATCCAAAGCTAAGCTTTAGCAATGTTGCTAGTTCTCCAAAGGATATGGTGCATTTGTCATTTTTAAACTATCCTTTTTATGTGTGAACATGTATTAATATATTTGATGATGCGATTAGAAAGAAGGAAGGCGGTTCTTTTATCTAATCATTAAATGTCTGTACTTCTCTATTGAAATTTAAACTATTTTAAAGGACCCTCCCGGAGAGGAAATGCACGTTTAGGTTCCACCTCCGAAGAATGACAAAGGCTACTTATACTTATTTTTTAATTGGGTGTGGGAATTTCAATGTGGAGTTGACATCACATCACACATCAACAAATAGGGCACTGACAGCTGTCAGTGTAGCTAGCTAGCATGTATAACGGATGTGAAATGGCTAGCTAGTTAGCGGTGGTGCGCGCTAATAGCCTTTCAATCGGTGACGTCGCTTTCTCTGAGACGTTGAAGAGCCGCGGACTTTGTGGAGCGATGGGTAATGATGCTTCGTGGGTGACTGTTGTTGATGTGTGCAGAATGCCCTTACGTTGATAATTTTTGCAAATCTAATGTGTTTTCCACATTGATTCAACATCATCATATTTTTTTGTTGTTGGTTGAAATGACATGGAAACAACATTGATTCAACCAAATTATGCCCAGTGGGTCTGCTCATGATCATGCACGCCACAAAGTCCCTTGAACTTTCTTTCGTGGGTGCCTTTGTAACCGATGTATAATGTACTCTCCATGCGTTGTGTTTTCACAAAATAAATAACTTCGGCCAGTAGTCCCAGTTGAGCATCATTTATTTCTGCTGTTGTTAAATGGGAAACAGCACGTTAGTTGTGCAGGGCTTAACAGTGTTGATGGCTGTTGATGGCAAAATCCCTTGCATCACATTTTCATACTGGGCCAACAAAATACAAAAATACAATACAAAATATAACATGTGTAAATACCTGTTGTTAAATGGGAAACAGCACGTTAGTTGTGCAGGGCTTAACAGTGTTGATGGCTGTCGATGGCAAAATCTGTAGCATGAAGACAACTGTGTTAGCCGTAGCTTATGTGACCATGACATCGGTGTATGCTAGCTAACACAATTATTTACAGCAATCATATGCCAAAGCACATCCCAGAAAGCCCTTCAATCCCTAACAGGTACCATATACCCACACATGTATAAAATCAGTAACGTACAACAAACTTGTACACATTGTAAAATAGAAAATAGAAAACAGTATTCAGAACGTGACCTACCCCTTGCATCACATTTTCATACTGCGAAGACCTGACGTTCGCGATCTCCCCCTATCTGCAAGCGGGGCCAATCACAACACCCCTTATTGTCATCAGAGTTGAACTAACCAATAAGAATGCTTGAACATCAAATACACATTTCTTTAGAGGCAAGTGGAAACATAACCAACCCTGTTACATTCTCCCCTGCTGAATTACACTTGCATACTACAAAGAAACTAAATGAGGTATGCAATACCTTGCAATATATATGTCACCAAATATTCCAGTGCAAAGACTATTCTCTAAAGAGAATTAGGGGAATTCAAAGACCCCGTAGGAAAACATGCCTGTTACATGTTCAGTACACTCAGTGACAATAAGAACCTCAGACAGAAAAACCTTGGCCTACATGACCCCTGACCCATTACCTCTATAGGGTCTCTTGAAAGTTAAAAGTAAAAATAAATAAATGTGGCTACAGACTTGGATTCTAATCCTACACCCACACAGGTACTCTAATGAATTCTGTATGAAAAACCCTCTGTGTCTGCATAGTCTCAATGAGTCTCACTGGGCGTTTCCTAACTCGACCAGTCCCTGACCTGACAGTCCTAACAGAGTTATCATTACGTTTAACCTGTTCAACTACAACCACCATTGGTGGGTCACTGTCCACAGTCGATGGGTAGTCAAGGTCAAAGGTTCTGTGACTGTTGCTGGAGCTTGTGCCACCAGTGGCATCTTCAGAATGCCTTTCTTCCTCAGAGGGTTCGGACATTTCTTCTCCAAAGGTTACCTCTGACATGCTTGTGCCACCAGTGGCACCCTCAGAATGTGGTGAGTTCTGAGGGTCCCTCGCCAGTGGCCCATCTTCCAGCACATCTAGGGTCTCTTTTTCAGAGGGCTCCGACTGTGTTTCCTCCGAGGTCTGTTCTGATACCCACACACTAGTCCTCTCACCGATGTCCATTTCTGGTATATCATTCATGGATGAGTCCTCCATCTCCTCACTCGGATCCTCACGGTCTCCCGTATTAGGTGTCTCTAAGGCAGTGTCAGGGAGAGGCAAAAAGTTTACAGGCATTATCAGATTACGGTGGACCGTTTTCTCCTGGCCAGTCGACATGTTCTGTATCTTAAAGATGTGGATGTCACTATTCTTCTCCGTAACAATATAGAGGTTGTTCTCCCAGCGATCCGCCAGCTTCCTCTTTCCACGTTTACCCTTATTCGCCAGCAGCACCCGATCACCGACCTCCTCTGATCTTCCTGTTGTAGAGGCCCGCATGCCTCTTCAGCTGTTTGGTTGCCGACAACTGTACAGTCTCCATGGCCTCCCTCAGGTCTCTCGTCAGGGACTTGACGTACTCATCATAGTCTACAACATTTGAGTCTTGTAGCACCGTACCAAACATCATGTCCGACAGGCAGACGTGGGGTTCTCCCAAACATCAACTGGAAAGGGGCGTGGCCCGTGGTTTCATGGACTGTACAGTTGTAGGCGAAGGTCAACGACTTCAGCTTCTGGGGCCACCTGTGCTTCGCTCTCGTAGGTAAAGCCCTGATCATGTTTCCCAGCGTTCTATTGAACCTTTCGACTCCCCCGTTCCCCATCGGATGGTAGGGAGTTGTGTGCAACTTCTGGACTCCTGCAGCACTCAACAACTCAGCAATCAATTTACTTTCAAAGTTGGCCACTTGGTCGGAGTGGATACGACGAGGAAAACCATACACACAGAAGATGTTGTTCCACAGCTGAAGGGCCACTGCTTTAGCTGATTGGTTCGGACACAAGAAGGCATGGGCCATCTTAGTAAAATGATCAGTGACGACCAGAACATCCAAGGACTTGTTGTTGGAGTCTTCAGCAGACCAGAAGTCCACACACACCAACTCGAGGGGCTCAGTCGTGATGATGTTCTCCAGTGGAGCTCTGGCCTCTGGCTCGGGGGCCTTACTGAACACACACCTCTTGCAGGTCTTGACATACTCTCTCACATCCGACTCCAGACCATGCCAGAAGAACCTCTGTCTCGTCAAGTACAACGTCCGCTGTTGCCCCTGATGACCGGCTTCATCGTGGACACCCTTCAAAACTGTCGCCCTCATTGAGGTGGGTACTACATACTGGTACGTCTTCCTCTTTGACAGCAAACTTTTGGTAACGCGATATAGTACACCCATTTTCAGAGTGAGCTTCTCCCAGGTCTTCAGAATCCGCAGAGCCTCGATTGGTTCATGGCCACGTTCCCTCCTAGAAGGTCTACGGCCCCTGTCCACGTAGAAGACAACTCTGGCGAGTGCATCATCCTGAAGCTGCTTTGATATCAGGTCGTCACGGGACAGCACTCTCACATCTGACATCTCAGATGGCACCAGTGACTGAGTGAGCTGAGGCAGTAGCAGCGCACAGTTCTGTAGACCAGCCTCCTCTTGCGACCTCAGGACTGCTGACACCGCTTCCTTTGACAGAGAACCAGGAGAAGGATAGGAGGTAGTTTGGCAGTCCATGACAATTTCACAGGCATCTGCCTCAATTGACGGTGAGCAGCTTTCGAGGTCGAATGGGTGGTTCGACCAGCGGAACACATCTTGCACCTTCTCAGCATGTACTCCCGCAGCTTCTTCCAGCAAGGCCTTGTATGGAACCCTTGTGATGCGGTGGAGAGCGCTCGGCTGCACAAATGGCTGTCTACTGAGTGCATCAGCAATGACATTTTTGGGACCGGGGATGTACTTTATGTCAAACTCGAATGGAGCGAGTTTAGCAACCCATCTCTGTTCACAGGCGTCCAATTTGGGCTTGGACAGGATGTATGTTACTGGGTTGTTGTCCGTCCATACAGTAAAAGGCTTGCCCCTTAGCCAATGACTAAACTTCTCACAGACTGCCCAGCGTAAAGCAAAAAAACTCTAACCTATGGGCAGGATACTTTGACTGTGCATAAGTAAGAGATTTGCTAGCGAATGCTACGGGCCTGGCTGCAGACCCATCCTCTGGCACTTGGGAGAGGACAGCACCTAATCCATTACTAGATGCGTCTACAGACAGCAAGAAAGGTCTACTAAAATCAGGGTGGGCTAGCATGACCTGATCGAGGAGAGCTTGTTTCAACTGACTAAAGGCCTGTTTGCACTCACCAGTCCAGTCTGCTGCTGTGAGTTTCCTATGTATTCTTCTTTTCCTCTTTCCTTTCCCATGGCGTGGTGCCTTCGTCCCAGTTGTCAGCCCATGCAGCGGCTTAGCGATGGTGGAGCACCCCTCAATGAACTGCTGGTAATAGACTATCATTCCGAGAAAGGACCGAATCTTCCCCTGGGAGGGCACGCCCGTGTTATCCTCCATGAGATCCTTCTCTGTCATCCCTGCAATAGCCTTCACTTTTTCCGGGTCTGTGGCCACACCTCCTTCACTGATGACATGCCCCAAGAACCGCACTGACCTCTTCATGAAATGGCATTTCTTTGGAGCCAATTTCAGATTATGGGCCTTGAGACGCTCAAAAACTGACTCCAAGCGTTGCAATCCAAGTTCTTCAGTCGGGGCAAAAACCAGCACATCGTCCAGGTAGCATAGAAGGCTAGAAAAATGTTGATCCCCAAAAATGCTCAACATCATCCTCATGAATGTAGCTGGGCTGTTGCACAGTCCTTGTGGAAGACGGTTATATTCATATAACCCAAAAGGAGAAGTGAAGGCTGTAAACTTCTTGTCGTCTTCATGCACCTCCACATTGTAGTAGCCTGAGGTCAAATCCATTGTAGAGAAGAAGGCATTGCCACCCAGGGCTGCCAGAGCATCAGCTTGGTGAGGTAGAGGGTGAGCATCCTTTACGGTGCGAGCATTGAGCCATCGGAAGTCTGTACACAGTCTCAGATCGCCAGACTTCTTCCAGACCAGCACGAGCGGGGAGGCATACTCACTGCTGGATTTCCTGATTATCTCTCGCTCTTCCATCTCATCCAAGGCCTGCCTGAGCTTGTCATAATGGTTAGGGGAGAGCCTACGGTAAGGTAGCCTAAAAGGCTTAGTGTCACTGAGTCTGATGCGATGGACATATCCAGTAGCCTTCCCGCAATCTAGTTTGTTCCGGGAGAAGATACACTCGTAGCGGGCTATTAGCTGAACTAGCCGGGCCTTACACTGTTGCGACAACTGAGTGGACTCAATGTCAATGTCACCTAGCCCTAACTCGTGCAACACCTCACTTGTCACTCTGTGCGGTTTTACGGCACTGTCAACGGTCAAGCTATCTCCACTACCATTGTCAAAGTCTTGATTGGCATCCATTTTGTGTACCTGCTGCACCAGGGGGACCGGTTCGACAGTGGGCCCATCTATGTAGTCAGTGTCAAAGTCCTCTAATGCCATGCAAGGAAAAACATCTGCTATCTTGGCATTGCGTCTCACTGTAAGGCTTTGGTGAGGGATTGATAACTTTGACAGGGACCCAGCCATCGCTCCACAATGTCGCTACTGTTCTCCCCACTAGAATGTTTTTTGGTCTTGAGCGTGCCCTCGTAGGCTCAATAACGACAGCACTGCCCGCAGATACATTTTGAGGCGTACACAACCGGCCCCAGACTAAATGTTCCTGCATGGGCTCCAATGTGACCGCCCGCTTCAGCCTTACCGTGCCCACTCTTTCCGGCACTTCTGTCCCTTTCCATCTCTCTACATTAGCCAGCAGACGGAACAGTTTGTCATCTCCATTGTGTTCAGATGATGACATCTTCTCCCAGAAGTCACCGGTCGTCTTCAGCTCCCTGATGAGGTGTTTTATCACGTTGCTGCCTAGGATGAGCTCATCACGTTGGCCATCCACTACTAGAACAGGGACAGAGACACTGCTGCCATACACAGACAGATTCAATTCACACACACCTACAGGCTTGGTCTTCAACCCCCCGCAGCCAACCAACACCACTTCAGTCGGACTGAGGGAGCCCCTCTTGAGCACACCTGCTTTCTCAAGGCGTGGCACCACTGTAGAGCTCAATGTGCATGCCATAGAACCGCTGTCAATCATAGCGCTCACCTCTATAACATCCCCCAGTAACACACTAGTATAGAAGAGTTCATCGTTGTGGAGCACTCTCTGTGTATTTTGCATAATGACTTTTTCGTTCGACTTGACTTCATCACAAACACTTGAATATATTGACTCTAAATCTACAACACTATCGAATTGGGGCACTTCACAAGGCCCAGCACTTCCCCCTACCCAGTGCGGGCCAGCAAGTTTTCCTGCCGCTGTGTCGTGTTGCTGTTTGATGGAGCGACGGGAGTTACCGATGAAGTGCGAGGACATTCCCGACGTGTGTGCCCAGCTGCATAACAGAGGAAGCATAGGTGGTTAGAATAACAATGATCCATTGTGCTGTGATTCGCATCCCCACACACTTTGCATTGCAAAGGCGGGTTCTCCCTTCTGGGCTTCCTCTGGAAACGGTTATTATAGCCGCCTACAGGTTGCTGAGGCCTCTGCTCCAAGATGCCCATCACACGATCCAATGCCTCGGATGAGCCATTTGTGGGCTGCTGCAAGGGGTCCGGGCAGTTTGCAACAGCCGACACTGGCCTACTTACTTCCTGCGTCAGTGTGGTGACCAGTGGGGCCAGCCGCAAGGGACTTGGAGCCTTACACTTCCTCTGGTACTCCTCCAGCCTGCCATGGACCTCCGCAGCCGTCCACTCATGCAATGGTTTGCATATGAATATCAATGACAGCTCTGGGTTCGGACAGTGCTTGATGAACATGACAGTCAGAACACGTGATGGATTGTCTAACTCCTTGTTCTGCCTCTTCAAACAGTCCTCTGCCACCTCTATGGCTCTGTTCAGTCTGATCCAGTAATCAAATGGAGTCTCCCCTTCCATTGGCAACGTAGAATAAACATCAGCTAGGGGCATGTCAGAGTTGATTGTGTCGCTAAAGTGATGCTTCAGAATGTCAAAAACCGGTCTAGGGCCCTGGCTTAAGTCAACTGGGTTACTGCGTAGGCTTACTCTTACCACGTCACGTGCCCGCCCTGTCAGCTTACCCAAAACTTCATCTGACCTCTCCTGCCCACCATAGCCCTTCTTCTGCATGTACACTAACATAGTCTCCTCCCACTCATGCACTGTGCATTCCTCTGAACCATCCCCCCTGAAACACGCTGGTTCCCTGACATCATTTTTCACCACTACATTTAGACTAGAGCTGGCCCCAACCTTGGTACCACCAACATAATCAACCTTCTGTCCCACCCCATCTCCCATAGCCTTTGATTCCAAACAAGAGGCAATATTTTCACCTATTGAGTAACCTATCTGCTTAACAATGTCTGCCAGGAAATCCATAGAAACATCCTCCTTCCTAGGATTAGGTGAAACTGGCTCGAATGCACTGAGTTGAGGTAGCTCTAAATCATTTACATTTAAGTCATTTAGCAGACGCTCTTATCCAGAGCGACTTACAAATTGGAAAGTTCATACATATTCATCCTGGTCCCCCCGTGGGGAATGAACCCACAACCCTGGCGTTGCAAGCGCCATGCTCTACCAACTGAGCCACACGGGAAATCATGTGGAAGGTGCACACTTGCCTGCGTAGTTGGCCTGGCCAGAGGTGTGGAAGTAACTGGAGAAATAGATGCCCCCCTACCCACTGGCAGTGAAGGGTTAAACATGAAAACTCCCCTACCTCTCGCAAAACTTTCCATTTTTAATTTTTTTAAATTTATTTTTTATTTTTGTTGTAAATATTAAGTGCCCCCAAAAAATAAAAATGAAAATTAACACAATCAATATGAACACTTCTATAAAATCAGCTTGAACATAATGCACTCAAAATAAAAGGTCAGTAGTGGTTGTCTAACAAGGCCAAGAATCAACACAGAAAAGTAACAAGAAACGCCTTAATAAATAGTTGTCGCCACCGTGTGGTAGAAAATGGCATCACCCTCACGTTAATTGGCTTCCGAAGGTCACTAGCGTAACAGCACAATTACATCACTAAATAATCATAACATCAACACATACAACTAATAAACAGTATATTATATTCCCCACTCACTCATGCTACCAGGAGCTCCCTGAGAACTCCACTTGCGCAGAATACAAAACCTAGGCCTTAGGCGTGTATCAGCAACCACAGTACTTCTTGAAGCCGGGTCTCCGATCCCTCCACGTGACGTCCGGCGAAGACAAGAAGACGAGTCACGGCACCAGTGTAACCGATGTATAATGTACTCTCCATGCGTTGTGTTTTCACAAAATAAATAACTTCGGCCAGTAGTCCCAGTTGAGCATCATTTATTTCTGCTGTTGTTAAATGGGAAACAGCACGTTAGTTGTGCAGGGCTTAACAGTGTTGATGGCTGTCGATGGCAAAATCCCTTGCATCACATTTTCATACTGGGCCAACAAAATACAAAAATACAATACAAAATATAACATGTGTAAATACCTGTTGTTAAATGGGAAACAGCACGTTAGTTGTGCAGGGCTTAACAGTGTTGATGGCTGTCGATGGCAAAATCTGTAGCATGAAGACAACTGTGTTAGCCGTAGCTTATGTGACCATGACATCGGTGTATGCTAGCTAACACAATTATTTACAGCAATCATATGCCAAAGCACATCCCAGAAAGCCCTTCAATCCCTAACAGGTACCATATACCCACACATGTATAAAATCAGTAACGTACAACAAACTTGTACACATTGTAAAATAGAAAATAGAAAACAGTATTCAGAACGTGACCTACCCCTTGCATCACATTTTCATACTGCGAAGACCTGACGTTCGCGATCTCCCCCTATCTGCAAGCGGGGCCAATCACAACACCCCTTATTGTCATCAGAGTTGAACTAACCAATAAGAATGCTTGAACATCAAATACACATTTCTTTAGAGGCAAGTGGAAACATAACCAACCCTGTTACACCTTTTCATTATCTGGATAGACACTTGTGGTTTCTAACGTTACACCAATCAAAACTACAACTACTGCTACTACCTCTACTACTACTACTACTACTACTACTCTTACTACTACTACTGCTACTGCTACTACTACTACTACTGCTACTACTACTACTTCTACTACTACTGCTACTACTGTGACTACTACTACTACTACTGCTACTACTGCTACTACTACTACTACTGCTACTACTACTACTAATGCTACTTCTACTTCTACTACTTCTACTACTGTGACTACTACTGCTACTACTGCTACTACTACATTCTGTAGGGTTGGGTCTCCTGGTCTAGACACTTGACTCTCAGTCATCCCTCTGCCCTGGCCTGATCTCACACTGCTGGGTGGGGCACCTCACCATCTGACTGCACATAACATACATGCTAGACTCATAGAGTCATTCAGTTTCTACCGATTTACCATGTTCAATTTGTATGTCCACAAATAGCATTTATGAAATGGCAAAAGAACATAACCTTGGTATAGATTACATATCTAGATCAAAGTTATAGATTTTTGAGTTTGAGGAAAATAAACGTACCAAGTTCCATTGTGATGTCTCTCAGGAAGCTAAATGTGTGTGTTAATGAGTATTCTAACAATCTTTTGAACTGTGGCCTTTTAACAAGAAGTTCTCAAGTTTTAGAAATACTTACAATTTCCAGGTACTTCCCTCACATCCATTGACATCTTCAACTGTTACTTTTAGCCCAGATGTATTTTCTGTGAAATAAATCTAGAGTGTAGTGGGACATAAACCCTAACCTCTTGATACCCTATTTTTATAAAGACCCCTAGCGCTGTTAAACCCTGGCGTGTGATAGCCACACCATGCAGGGCAGGGTTATCGTCTGACAAAGTGTGTCCCATCCACATGGGTGGTGCTGAGGGGAGCTTGTATCTGAAACCTGATAGAATCCTGGCCATGGGAGATGGTGTGTTTGTGTGTGTACGCCTGAGAGAATGATTAAGCGTGTGTGTGTGTGTGCGTGTGTGCGTGCGTGCGTGCGTGCGTGCGTGCGTGCGTGCGTGCGTGCGTCCAAACAGAACGGAATGGCCATTGCATGCGCACAGGCTGATAACATTGTGTTGCAGCAGCTGGCAACAGGAACTTGGGGGTGAACTCATATCTGACTAGCTGCTTTGGGTGGAACAAAAGCGTTGTTCTGATACTCCTTTAACTCTCTTCTAAAACAGTCTACTTCTCTCTCTTTCTTGTCCCTTTCTTTTATCATCTCTACTTCCGTCTTTCATGTATTTATTTCTCTTCTCTTGTCTTTCTCATTGCTAAACACACACTCTCTAACTCTCCACCGCTCTCTCTTTCTCTCCACTGTGACTACGGCACCAGTTCCACTCTTTCTCTTTCCTCATTCCTCATTGTATGAGCCATGAGCCTATCTTTCCTCCCACTGGCCCTTCAGCCCCACACAGTCACAGAGGAACCTCTGGATTCACTTCCGCTCAGAATGGAGGGAACAATCAATCACCCCTTTCTCCTCTCTTCTACGGCCTTGCTCTTGTCCATTAAGTAAGTGTGTGTTTGTGTGTGTGTGCGTCTGTGCGTGCGTGTGTGGTTATGGCTGTGTCCAACAAGGTGGAATCTATAGCCAACACTGGTTGTTTGGAAGCATGATTAGGGGTGGGATCATTGGTGACTATAGAACAGGGATAAGGTGTAGACATGCAGGCCTATTGTGATGTACAGGGAACTAGGCATTTGGGACATCTGTAGTTTTGAGAGTGGTGACATTTCTCCATGGCCATCCCTGTGTGAAGTGTTTCCGTTTTGTTGTTTTTTAATTAAGGAATGGCCATTTAACGAGTGTCAAATGCTGTGATACCACAATTATTAGACACATAATATTTTGAATTACGCAGTACAATGAAGCTCAATTTCATTCAAATCAAGCAAGATTACTTCACTTCACTTTGCTTAAAAAGAAAATCTAAATCCAAGGTTTTTCTTTATTTTAAGGAAGACCCATAGTTACCTCCACTGCAGAGGATAAGTGCATTAGATTTCATTAACTACACCTCAGATTGCAGCCCAAATATATGCTTCACAGAGTTCAATTAACACATCTCAAAATCAACTGTTCAGAGGAGACTACGTGAATCAGGCCTTCATTGTCTAATTGCTGCAAAGAAATCCACTACTAAAAGGCACCAATCAGAAGAGACTTGCTTGGGTCAAGAAACACGAGCAATGGCCATTAGACTGGTGGAAATCTGTCCAAATTTGAGATTTTTGGTTCCAACAACCCTGTCCTTGTGAGACGCAGAGTAGTGGAACGTATGATCTCTGCCTGTGTGGTTCCCACCTTGAAGCATGGAGGAGGAGGTGTGATGGGGTGGGGGTGCTTTTCTGGTGACAATGTCTGTGATTTATTTAGAATTCCAGGCACACTTAACCAGCATGGCTACCACAGCATTCTACAGTGGTACACCATCCCATCTGGTTTGCGCTTAGTGGGAATATATATATTTTTGTCAACAGGACAATTACCAAAAATATACCTCCAGGCTATGTAGGGGCTATTTGACCAAGAAGGAGAGTGATGGAGTGCAGGATCAGATGACTTGGCCTCCACAATCACCTGCCCTCAACTCGATTGAGATGGTTTGGGATGAGTTGGACCGCAGAGTGAAGGAAAAGCAGCCAACAAGTGCTCAGCATATGTGGGAACTTCTTCAAGACCGTTGGAAAAGCATTCCTCATGAAGCCTGTTGAGAGAATGCCAAGAGTGTGCAAAGCTGTCATCAAGGCAAAGGGTGGCTGCTTTGAAGAATCTAAATATATTTTGATTTGTTTAACACTTTTTTGGTTACTGCATGATTCCATATGTGTTATTTTATGGTTTTTATGTCTTCACTATTGTTCTACAATGTAGAAAATAGTACAAATTAAGAAAAACCCTTGAATGAGTAGGTGTGTCCAAACTTTTGACTGGTACTGTATAAGTGGCAAATAACCAGATTAGCAATGGGTCCGGATATTTATTTTCCCTTGTATAATTTTGTCTTGTTTGTGTTTTGGGGCTGAACCTGGAAATGGAAAAGTGCAGCCAAAACGGAGGTGGCAATGTCAAACAATTGAACCTTCCAACAAGTATTCTAAATATTTATTGTGTCCAGATATGTACAAAGTAGACCAGGTCCCACAGGTCCCACAGGCAAGTTGCTTGTTCACGTCAGCAATGGTGCTTTTGTCTCTTTGTCCTAATTTTATGCAATTTTGTTTCTGTGTGTCTGTCTCTCTGTTTGCACTAATTCTGATGAACACCAAGATGGCAAAAAATATAGGATTTTTGCTTCTTAAGCGAAATATTTGTTTGTTTCCCTCCCATGTTGTTCAATGGTCTACAGTTTTCATAATTGGAGCAACAAATGAAAACAATTATAGACATACATTACCAGTCAAAAGCTTGGACACACCTACTCATTCAAGGGTTTGAATTTTTACTATTTTCTACATTGTAGAATAATAGTGAAGACATCAACACTGTGAAATAACACATGAAATCATGTAGTAACCAAAAAAGTCTTCAACAAATCAGAAAATATTTTATATTTGAGATTATTCAAAGGAGCTTCCCTTTGCCTTGATGACAGCTTTGCACACTCTTGGCATTCTCTCAACCAGCTTTACCTGGAAGGAGTTCCCACGTACAGTTGAAGTCGGAAGTTTACATACACCTTAGCCAAATACATTTAAACTCAGTTTTTCACATTTCCTGACATTTAATCCAAGTAAAAATTCCCTGTCTTAGGTCAGTTAGGATCACCACTATATTTTAAGAATGTGAAATGTCTGAATAATAGTAGAGAGAATGATTTATTTCAGCTTTTATTTCTTTCATCACATTCCCAGTGGGTTAGAAGTTTACATACACTCAATTAGTATTTGGTAGCATTGCCTTTAAATTGTTTAACTTGGGTCAAATGTTTCGGGTAGCCTTCCACAAGCATCCCACAATAAGTTTGGTGAATTTTGGCCCATTCCTCCTGACAGAGCTGGTGTAACCGAGTCAGGTTTGTAGGCCTCCTTGCTCGCACACACTTTTTCAGTTCTGCTCACAAATGTTCTATAGGATTGATGTCAGGGCTTTGTGATGGCCACTCCAATACCTTGACTTTGTTGTCCTTAAGCCATTTTGCCACAACTTTGGAAGTATGCTTGGGGTCATTGTCCATTTGGAAGACCCGTTTGCGACCAAGCTTTAACTTCCTGACAGATGTCTTGAGATGTTGCTTCAATATATCCACATAATTGTCCTACCTCATGATGCCATCTATTTGGTGAGGTGCACCAGTCCCTCCTGCAGCAAAGCACCCCCACAACATGATGCTGCCACCCCCGTGCTTCATGGTTGGGATGGTGTTCTTCGGCTTGCAAGCCTCCCCCTTCTTCCTCCAAACATAACGATGGTCATTATGTCCAAACAGTTCTATTTTTGTTTCATCAGACCAGAGGACATTTCTCCAAAAAGTATGATCTTTGTCCCCATGTGCAGTTGCAAACCGTAGTCTGGCTTTTTTTATGGTGGTTTTGGAGCACTGGCTTCTTCCTTGCTGAGAGGCCTTTCAGGTTATGTCGATATAGGACTCGTTTTACCGTGGATATAGATACTTTTGTACCTGTTTCCTCCAGCATCTTCACAAGGTCCTTTGCTGTTGTTCTGGGATTGATTTGCACTTTTCGCACCAAAGTACGTTAATCTCTAGGAGACAGAACGCGTCTCCTTCCTGAGCGGTATGACGACTGCGTGGGCCCATGGTGTTTATACTTGCGTACTATTGTTTGTACAGATGAATGTGGTACCTTCAGGCGTTTGGAAATTGCTCCCAAGGACGAACCAGACTTGTGGAGGTCTACAATTTATTATCTGAGGTCTTGGCTGATTTCTTTTGATTTTCCTATGATGTCATGCAAAGAGGCACTGAATTTGAAGGTAGGCCTTGAAATACATCCACAGGTACACCTCCAATTGACTCAAATGATGTCAATCAGCCTATCAGCAGCTTCAAAAGATATGACATAATTTTCTGGAATTTTCTAAGCTGTTTAAAGGCCTAGTCAATTTAGTGTATGTAAACTTCTGACCCACTGGAATTGTGATACAGTGAATTATAATTGAAATAATCTGTCTGTAAACAATTTTTGGAAAAATTACTTGTGTCATGCACACAGTAGATGTCCTAACCAACTTGCCAAAACTATAGTTTGTTAACAAGAAATTTGTGGAGTGGTTGAAAAATGACTCCAACCTAAGTGTATGTCATCTTCCGACTTCAAATATATGCTGAGCACTTGATGGCTGCTTTTCCTTCACTCTGTGGTCCAACTCATCCCAACCATCTCAATTGGGTTGAGGTCCGGTGATTGTGGAAGCCAGGTCAACTGATGCAACACTCCATCACTTTCCTTCTTCGTCAAATAGCCCTTACACAGCCTGGAGGTGTGTTGGGTCATTGTCATGTTGAAAAACAAATTATAGTCCCACTAAGCGCAAACCAGATGGGATGGCGTATCGCTGCAGAATGCTGTGGTAGCCATGCTGGTTAAGTGTGCCTTAATTTCTAAATAAATCACAGACAGTCTCATGAGCACAACACCTCCTCACCTCCTCCTCCATGTTTCATGGTGGGAACCACACATGCGGAGATCATCCGTTCACCTACTCTGCATCTCACAAAGACACGCCGGTTGGAACCAAAAATCTCAAATTTGTACTCATCATACTAAAGGACAGATTTCCACTGGTCTAATCTCCATTGCCCGTGTTTCTGGCTCAAGCAAGTCTTTTCTTATTATTGGTGTCCTTTAGTAGTGGTTTCTTTGCAGCAATTCGACCATGAAGGCCTGATTCTAGCAGTCTCCTGTCACGGCCGTCATAATGAGGAGACCAAGGCGCAGCATGGTAAACGAACATAACTCTTTAATAAAAGAGAGAACACTGAACAGAACTAAACAAAACAAATCGTGAAGCAATATGGCTAGTGCAGAACAGGCAACTAAACATAGAATAACAACCCACAAAATACCCAAGGAATATGGCTACCTAAATATGGTCCCCAATCAGAGACAACGATAAACAGCTGCCTCTGATTGAGAACCAATCTAGGCAACCATAGACATATAAACACCTAGACTAGAAAAACCCCTAGACCTTCAAAAAACCCTAGACAATACAAAAACTAAACAAACCACCCTTGTCACACCCTGACCTAACCAAATAATAAAGAAAACAAAGATAACTAAGGTCAGGGCGTGACAGTACTGAACAGGGTGTACTGGACCCTGGAGGCGCACTGGAGGCCTGGTGCGTGGTGCCGGAACTGGTGGTACCGGGCTGGGGACACGCACCTCAGGGCGAGTGCGAGGAGTAGGAACAGGGCGTACTGGACCCTGGAGGCCCACTGGAAGCCTGGTGCGTGGTGCCGAAACTGGTGGTACTGGGCTGAGGACACGCACCTCAGGGCGAGTGCGGGGAGGAGGAACAGGACGTACTGGACTCTGTAGGTGCACTGGAAGCCTGGTGCGTGGTGTCAGCACTGGTGGCACTGGGCTGGTGACACACACCTCAGGGCGAGTGCGGGGAGCAGGCACAGGACGTACTGGACTGTGGAGGCGTACTGGAGGTATGGAGTGTAGAGCTGACACAACCCGTCCTGGCTGGATATTGTTTGTTTATTGCAGGGCGCTGGCACAGGACGCACTGGGCTGTGCAGACTCACCGGAGACACAGTACGCAAAGCCGGCGCAGGATATCCTGGTCCAAGGAGGTACACTGGAGACCAGGAGCGCTGAGTCGGCACCCTCCTTCCTGGCTGGATGCCCATTCTAGCCCGGCCAATGCGAGGAGCTGGAATAGAGCGCACCGGGCTAGAATAGCGCACTGGAGACACCGTGCGCTCCACCTCATAACACGGTGCCTAACCAGTAATAGCGCTTGATGGTTTTTGCGACTGCACTTGAAGAAATGTTCAAAGTTCTTGAAATTTTCCGGATTGACTGACCTTCATGTCTTAAAGTACTGATGGACTGTCGTTTCTCTTTGCTTATTTGAGCTGTTCTTGATATAATATGGACTTGGTCTTTTACCAAATAGGGCTATCTTCTGTATACCGCCCGTACCTTGTCACAACACAACTGATTGGATCAAACAGATCAAACAGATCGAACAGAAGGAACGAAATTCCACAAATTAACTTTGCAATGCATTGAAATGCATTCCAGGTGACTACCTCATGAAGCTGGTTGAGAGAATGCCAAGAGTGTGCAAAGTTGTCATCATGGCAAAGTGTGGCTACTTTGAAAAATCTGAAATATAAAATATATTTAACACTTTTTTGGATACTACATGATTCCATATGTATTATTTCATAGTTTTGATGTCTTCAACATTATCCTACAATGTAGAAAATAGTAAAAGTCCTGGAATGAGTAGGTGTGTCCAAACTTTTGACTGGTACTGTATATGTGCACATTCAGTTTGACTGCATTCCATGACACCAAATAACATCAAACAAAAAAAAATACTCACATTAAAGTTTGATGGAGGGGGTGAGATAACAGTTTATTACACATGTAATGTATCATTGCTGCCCTGGTTTTGTCCCACTCCAACTATAATATCGCTTTCCACTGGAAGGCAGCAAAGAGGGACCGTCCGTCCATCCAGTCACTCTATTCCCATTCCCTATCCCTCCCACACACCAGAGCTGAATCGGACAAATCCTTCTTATTGTGGCTGGTATCTCTGGTATGCACAGAGAACCGAGAAGAGAGTGTCCCGCCTGGGTAGCATCAAACGACTGATCCTGGAATAGAGATTAATGGGATTATGACAGGAAGACGAGATGAGGGAAATCAATGTGGGAATGGGATGTTCACTAACTGAAAGATGGAGAGACCCACTGTGCAGCACCCAAAGATCAAGGAGAATACTTATAGCCGTATTGTTACAGTGCAAGAAATAACTCTAAGAAATAACCTCAGAGCTTTGGGAATTGGGTACTGCTAAATAAATTAATGCAGGTGGGATATCCTAAGAGGGAGACACATCTGCATTGTTCTACCTGTTTAAATGGCTGCGCAGTCCTATTTCCATATAGGGTGTAATGAAAGCCAGACCCACTCGCACTAGCACGCTTCTCCTCCAAATAACTACTACATGCTAGCGTGAGAGTCCCCTCTGGCCTTCATTTCCCCTAATGCCTTGCATCCTCTCTATCCCAAATCGTCGCATAATTCTGGGATCGTCAGCTAAATCGCAACTCCAAGAGCAGGAAACGTGTGGCGCGACGGCGGGTAGGCAGATAAGCGTAAGATAACTTTGTTGGCAGGATGGTCCTCCGCTTAGCGACGAGTAGGTGCTTCATTGGCACAATCTGGGCTCACGCCTCAGCGCCCTTGCTCAAAAGAGCCCGCATGCCCCATCATGACATCATGCTTTTGTGCAAAATCCCTGCGCCATTCACAGCCCTGCTCTCGGCTTAGGCCGCTAGCGCCGGCAATATCAACAAGTAGTGCCCTTAACAGACAAGTACAGCGCGGAGAACTAGCCCAGTTAGTATACATGTGTCTCTGTACCTGGATATCCTTCCAAATTCACTTAGGGAAAGTTCGGGGAAGACTGGTTATTGATGCACAAGATGTGGGGACAACAATGTAAAAGCTGTAAAAAAAAAATGGCAGCTTCATTTTGTTCCTGAGATAAAACATTAACTAAACCACACGGTCAGAACTAGCAGTCCTCCTTGACCCACTAATGTCTGGTCTGACTCTTCCTTCAGTCTAGTGCTATGGCCTCCATGACCCCAGCCTCAATGTGCTGAAGGGCATCACTACTGCTGGCTGTCCTGTGTTCTCACACAACCGATTTTTCTCAACGAAATACATTTAGAATTGATCTGTTTTGAAATACAGAATTATACTTTTTATTCTGTAATATCATATAGTTGGACCAGATATACAGTTGAAGTCGGAAGTTTACATACACCTAGGTTGGAGTCATTAAAACTCATTTTTCAACCACTCCACAAATTTCTTGTTAACAAACTATAGTTTTGGCAAGTCGGTTAGGACATCTACTGTGTGCATGACACAAGTCATTTTTCCAACAATTGTTCACAGACATATTATTTCACTTATAATTCACTGTATCACAATTCCAGTGGGTCAGAAGTTTACATACACTAAGTTGACTGTGCCTTTAAACAGCTTGGAAAATTATAGAAAATTATGTCATGGCTTTAGAAGCTTCTGATAAGCTAACTGACATAATTTGAATCAATTGGGGGTGTACCTGTGGATATATTTCAAGGCCTACCTTGGGAGCAATTTCCAAATGCCTGAAGGTACCACGTTCATCAGTACAAATAACAGTTTGCAAGTATAAACACCATGAGACCACGGAGCCGTCATACCGCACAGGAAGGAGATGCATTCTGTCTCCAAGAGATTAACGTACTTTGGTGTGAAAAGTGCAAATCAATCAGAGAATAACAGCAAAGAACCTTGTGAAGATGCTGGAGGAAATGTTTCTATATCCACAGTAAATCCACAGTAAAACGAGTCCTATATCGACATAACCGGAAAGGCCTCTCAGCAAGGAAGAAAGCACTGCTCCAAAACCGCCATAAAAAAAGCCAGACTACGGTTTGCAACTGCACATGGGGACAAATATCGTACTTTTTGGAGAAATGTCCTCTGGTCTGATGAAACAGAAATAGAACTGTTTGGCCATAATGACCATCGTTATGTTTGGAGGAAGAAGGGGGAGGCTTGCAAGCCGAAGAACACCATCCCAACCATGAAGCACAGGGGTGGCAGCATCATGTTGTGGGGGTGCTTTGCTGCAGGAGGGACTGGTGCACTTCCCAAAATAGATGGCATCATGAGGCAGAACAATTATGTGGATATATTGAAGCAACATCAAGACATCAGTCAGGAAGTTAAAGCTTGGTCGCAAACGGGTCTTCCAAATGGACAATGACCCCAAGCATACTTCCAAAGTTGTGGCAAAATGGCTTAAGGACAACAAACTCAGGATATTGGAGTGGCCATCACAAAGCCCTGACCTCAATCCTATAGAAGATTTGTGGGCAGAACTGAAAAAGCGTGTGCGAGCAAGGAGGCCTACAAACCTGACTCGGTTACACCAGCTCTGTCAGGGGGAATGGGCCAAAATTCACCCAACTTATTGTGGGAAGCTTGTGGAAGGCTACCCGGAACGTTTGACCCAAGTTATACAATTTAAAGGCAATGCTACCAAATACTAATTGAGTGTATGTAAACTTCTGACCCACTGGGAATGTGATGAAAGAAATAAAAGCTGAAAGAAACCATTCTCTCTACTATTATTCTGACATTTCACATTCTTAAAATAAAATGGTGATCCTAACTGACCTAAGACGGGGCATTTTTACTAGGATTAAATGTCAGGAAATGTGAAAAACTGAGTTTAAATGTATTTGGCTAAGGTGTATGTAAACTTCTGACTTCAACTGTATAGTCGCTCAAAGACTCTAACCCATGCTTTCCACCTCCGGTCAGTCATCAAACACTTCAGATAAAATGGGATATAATGAAGAGCTTATTTCCCGAAATGCACCATTTTTTTTTACATTTGTTACATTTACCTTCATGTGGATGTAAAATGTATTTTAGATGTTTATGAAAATGTTTTTTTTTTGCTAAACACTATACAGTATATAAATAGTTTAGCTGGAATGGAATATTGTATTGTATATTTGACTGTGATATGTGATTGTCTCACCAAGCTTTTTTAAGAGGAATGCACTTACTGTAAGTTGCTCTGGATAAGAGCATCTGCTAAATGACAAAAATGTTAACTGTAAATGTTTTACATATAGATCTCATATGTAAAATTGAATAATAAAAAAAAATGGTCCAAGGACCATATTGATGTCACCAATGTATCTTTTGTACAGTTCTTTATAAAACTGTTTTGTTATTTGTTACATTTGACTGTGTAAAACCTAGCAGTAATAGAGGGGCAGATATATAGCATTTTGAAAAAAAACATGATTATTTGTCTCTTTGAAATGAAACCATCTTGTGATATTTTTTAAACAAATACATATTTGTCATTGAACGACCCTATGCCATGATTATATAGTGAAAAAAACACATCTCTAACATAATTTCTTTAAACAATAAATGCTTATTTACCAACATTTCTGAAAATTGATATATAGAGTTTTGTAATGAAAATCTTTCAATCTAGAGGGATGATGGAACTTTTTTTTGGCATATTGCAATCCATAGAACGGATACTTACAGCTATGGCAAAGAAAAGATGCAGTATACTACTTAAAAACAAGTGGGTCATCAGCAAGTCCCCTCATAACCGAGGGCCCTCTGTTGCACTTCAGCCAATGAGAGACATGAGGTATCATCTGCAGATTGCTTTCTCATTGGATGAAAGGTACATCCTGTTGTGGATCCAATAGCATCAGCAGAGAGGATGTGGTTCGTGAATTATGACCCTGAGGACATGCCCTGTTGAAACCGATTTTAGTAACACTTTCCTTAAAAACATCTTAAGGATCGTACCCTTTTTTTTCTTCAATTTTTGCCTAAAATGACGTACCCAAATCTAACTCCCTGTAGCTCAGGAGCTGAAGCAAGGATATGCATATTCTTGATACCATTTGAAAGGAAACACTTTGAAGTATTTGGAAATGTGAAATAATGTAGGAGACTATAACACATTAGATCTGGTAAAAGATAATACAAACAAAAAAACATGCGTTATCTATTTTTTGTTGTTCCATTATCTTTGAAATGCAAGCGAAATGCCATAATATAATATTGCAGTTTAGGCACAATTTAGATTTTGGCCACTAGATGGCAGCAGTGTGTGCAACGTTTCAGATTGATCCAGTGAAGCATTGCAATACTAGACAATATTTTATGTCAAGTCTGCCAAAATGTTTCCTGAATTGGTCAATTGATACATTTCCAAGTACATAACTATAGAGAACATACAAACATGATATGGTAATACAACATTTAAGTTAACACACTCCCAGGAATGTCATACATGATGGATCATTAGCTTATACTGTCACGCCCTGGCCATAGAGAGGTTTTTATTCTCTATTTTGGTTAGGCCAGGGTGTGACTAGGGTGGGCATTCTAGTTTCTTTATTTCTATGTTTTCTATTTCTTTGTGTTTGGCCGGGTGTGGTTCACAATTAGAGGCAGCTGTCTATCGTTTTCTCTGATTCAGAACCATACTTAGGTAGCTCTTTTTTCCACCTGTCTTTGTGTATTTTTATTTATTTTATCAAACAAAACTATGCTACATTCAGCATGACAAATCAGAGCAAGATTACTGAATGTAAGTACATTCTTTACCTTCAAAGGTCAATGTATCAAACCAGTTGCCATGATAAGTTTTCTGTTGTTGTGCCCTCTCCTCAAACAATAGCATGGTCTTGTTTCACTGTAATAGCTACTGTAAGTTGGACAGTGCAGTTAGATTAACAAGAATTTAAGCTTTCTGCCCATATAAGACATGTCTATGTCCTAGAAAGTTTGCTGTTACTTACAACAGTCATGCTAATCACATTAGCGCATGTTAGCTCAACCATCACGGTATAGGGACACCAATCCCGTAGAGATTAATTAAGGCATGGAGTTATGTGTTATCGCTTGTTATAATATTATATCAATTAATAATATGTTACATCTTTCTATGTGTCAATTTTTCAACTGTTTCAAAATGACTGATATTAGCCCTGGTTCATTATAAGACTACTAACACATTATAAGCAGTTCAAAGGTACTTGATACAAGGTTTATGTATTATGATGCACTCATATGCATTATACCCCTGTACACCAAAGTGTTACCCCCATATCTAACCCATTAGGTAACCCATGTACAATCTTACGTCTTATTTTTTTGTTTGAGTACGACTAAACACTGCAGACAATAACATCAGATAATGTGGTCGTTTGTATACATTTCATTTAAACACTGGGGCCATGCTAAATACATACAAATAAAATAAAGATGTCAATAACAAAAAATACAAATACAATAATAGCAATACAGAAATATTGGTAGCACTCTACGGCGTAGAATAAATTAGCAATAACATGGTAATAACGGACATAGGTAATTTAGCACTTTCCAGCTCTGATACAATTGTATTACATTACATAGTAACTGTATTTGGGTAACAAATCATGGTCTTGTGAGGTTAAGACAGGATATAAAGCTAGATATGATGCTTTATAATGCCTATTACTGGTAACTCCTTGTTTGTCAATCATAAGTTGATGATAACATGACACGATTCATTAGGATGAGTCTGGGGTATTGTGAGTGCATAGATGGCTGATGAGGCCACTCTGTGGTACACTATTATTACCCACTTACGCCAAGCCGTACATTTAAAACAAAATATTCTCCCGAGATATCTGTACATCTGAAATAGCTGCTGTAAAGTTCATTGTTGTCTTCGAGGGACACTTTGAGCCATTGAGTGTACGATATCTTGATGAACATCCATATACACAGAAGTAGTGGAAATGGTCGGAAGACAAATTGCAAATAAATAAACATTAGCAAATGAGTGGTAAGTCTTTTGTCTCTTTATAACGTTTGGTCTGCTTACAGTTTCCTGGGAACATCATAAGATCAACTGTTTAGACGGTAGAACAATATCGTTCTCATAGTATATGTTGCCCACATCTCAGTTTATCTTTTCTATTTGTGTGGGTTACAGCTGACCAAACCAATGCCTGACCCCTTTGACTTTTTGACTAAAATCCAAGAACAAAATTGGAAAAGCGTTATACCTGGATGCTTTAAATAAAGTGTTTACCAATATTTATTTTGATAATGAGCAAACCAAAGTCCTTCTGTTTTTTTGCTAAAATGTTAGATCATACATTCCTAGGCATTTATAAAAGCACACAGAAACAAGGATGACCTGACCTTACAATAAACATTGTTGATCAATACCAACAAAATCTCAACTTTCTCAAAATATAACACACATTTCAGAACAGTGTACAGTAGATTATATATTGCTGATCACAGTACATTCCACATGAAACGTCTAATTCACCAATAAACAATCTACATCAGTTGCTATATTTTTTATTTTATTTTATTTTATTTAACCTTTATTTAACCAGGTAGGCAAATTGAGAACACGTTCTCATTTACAATTGCGACCTGGCCAAGATAAAGCAAAGCAGTTCGACACATACAACAACACATAGTTACACATGGAGTAAAACAAACATATAGTCAATGATACAGTGAAAAAAAAATAAGTCTATATACAATGTGAGCAAGTGAGGTGAGATAAGGGAGGTGAAGGCAAACAAATATATGTATAAATAAATAAAAATATAAAAAGGCCATGGTGGCAAAGTAAATACAACACAGCAAGTAAAATAAAACTAAAAACACTGGAATGGTTGGTTTGCAGTGGAAGAAAGCGCAAAGTAGAGACAGAAATAATGGGGTGCAAAGGAGCAAAATAAATAAATAAATACAGTAGGTAAAGAGGTAGTTGTTTGGGCTAAATTATAGATGGGCTATGTACAGGTGCAGTAATCTATGAGCTGCTCTGACAGCTGGTGCTTAAAGCTAGTGAGGGAGATAAGTGTTTCCAGTTTCAGAGATTTTTGTAGTTCGTTCCAGTCATTGGCAGCAGAGAACTGGAAGGAGAGGCGGCCAAAGGAAGAATTGGTTTTGGGGGTGACCAGAGAGATAAACCTGCTGGAGCGCGTGCTACAGGTAGGTGTTGCTATGGTGACCAGCGAGCTGAGATAAGGGGGGACTTTACCTAGCAGGGTCTTGTAGATGACCTGGAACCAGTGGGTTTGGCGACGAGTATGAAGCGAGGGCCAGCCAACGAGAGTGTACAGGTCGCAGTGGTGGGTAGTATATGGGGCTTTGGTGACAAAACGGATGGCACTGTGATAGACTGCATCCAATTTATTGAGTAGGGTTTTGGAGGCTATTTTGTAAATGACATCACCGAAGTCGAGGATTGGTAGGATGGTCAGTTTTACAAGGGTATGTTTGGCAGCATGAGTGAAGGATGCTTTGTTGCGGAATAGGAAGCCAATTCTAGATTTAACTTTGGATTGGAGATGTTTGATGTGAGTCTGGAAGGAGAGTTTACAGTCTAACCAGACACCTAGGTATTTGTAGTTGTCCACATATTCTAGATCAGAGCCGTCCAGAGTAGTGATGTTGGACAGGCGGGCAGGTGCAGGCAGCGATCGGTTGAAGAGCATGCATTTAGTTTTACTTGTATTTAAGAGCAATTGGAGGCCACGGAAGGAGAGTTGTATGGCATTGAAGCTCGCCTGGAGGGTTGTTAACACAGTGTCAAAAGAAGGGCCAGAAGTATACAGAATAGTGTCGTCTGCGTAGAGGTGGATCAGAGAATCACCAGCAGCAAGAGCGACATCATTGATGTATACAGAGAAGAGAGTCGGTCCAAGAATTGAACCCTGTGGCACCCCCATGGAGACTGCCAGAGGCCCGGACAACAGACCCTCCGATTTGACACACTGAACTCGATCAGAGAAGTAGTTGGTGAACCAGGCGAGGCAATCATTAGAGAAACCAAGGCTGTCGAGTCTGCCGATGAGGATGTGGTGATTGACAGAGTCAAAAGCCTTGGCCAGGTCAATGAATACGGCTGCACAGTATTGTTTCCTATCGATGGCGGTTAAGATATCGTTTATGACCTTGAGCGTGGCTGAGGTGCACCCATGACCAGCTCTGAAACCAGATTGCATAGCGGAGAAGGTATGGTGGGATTCGAAATGGTCGGTAATCTGTTTGTTGACTTGGCTTTCGAAGACCTTAGAAAGGCAGGGTAGGATAGATATAGGTCTGTAGCTGTTAGGGTCAAGAGTGTCCCCCCCTTTGAAGATGGGGATAACCGCAGCTGCTTTCCAATCTTTGGGAATCTCAGACGACACGAAAGAGAGGTTGAAAAGGCTAGTAATAGGGGTGGCAACAATTTCAGCAGATAGTTTTAGAAAGAAAGGGTCCAGATTATCTAGCCCGGCTGATTTGTAAGGGTCCAGATTTTGCAGCTCTTTTAGAACATCAGCTGACTGTATTTGGGAGAAAGAGAAATGGGGAAGGCTTGGGCGAGTAGCAGAGGGGAGGGCAGTGCTGTTGTCCGGGGTAGGGGTAGCCAGGTGGAAAGCATGGCCAGCCGTAGAAAAATGCTTATTGAAATTCTCAATTATAGTGGATTTGTCGGTGGTGACAGTGTTTCCTATCTTCAGAGCAGTTGGAAGCTGGGAGGAGGTGTTCTTATTCTCCATGGACTTTACAGTGTCCCAGAACTTTTTTGAATTTGTGTTGCAGGAAGCAAATTTCTGCTTGAAAAAGCAGATGTCTCAGTCTAACCAAGTCAGTAAACAGCTTTATTGTCAGCAGCTAGTTCATTAGGATGTGCCTTGCCTGTCCTCCTTTCCCTCCCTAATATAAAACCATTCAATGGGACACACCATGTATATTGTACACTACATGAGTTGGTATCATTCCCAACTGCGGTGTCCCATACATTCCCATTTGTGTTTGGATGATCCTATTGTCTTCTGCGTCACCACACGTCGCCCGGCGAATAAAGGCTGTCTGGCTCCCAGCTTAAATATAGCAGCAAACTAAAAACCAACCATCAGACTCAATTCATTCACTTCTGCTCAGTGGTGCGACACGGACTGGGGGCCTTAGGTGGGAAAGAGAGAGGAAAAAGTTCACATCACACCATTGAGTGCCAAGAGAAGGGGAACACAACTACACTGGAGCTCTCACTGTGGCAAGTTGCCCATTTGTTAACTTTCACCAATATTATATTCGTGTTTCGGGAACAATATCACCTGGGATTGATTATTTATATAGAGTTTAGAGAGTTACGGTGTTTATTGCTATGGTCTTTGTTGCAAAAATGTGCATTTGGACTGTTGGTTTGAGTCATTTGGGGTGAGGCAACGAGGCACGCAGCGATTTTGTGTTTGCTCTCTCTGGATTTGACAAAGAGTGAGTGAGTGGCTCATCATTGCTGTAGTTACAAAATGTTTTTAGCTACAGTGTAGCTAGCTATAAAGAACATTTTTGATTGTTATATGGGGATCGAAAAATGACAAAAGAGAGCTGTGGATGCAACACAATGATTCTTTGTCGTCAGATCGATTTATAACTTGCTTTTCTCTTCTCCAACCCTCAATATGTAGCGCTGATTGTTGATCATGGGTGACTGGAGCTTCTTGGGAAACATATTAGAGGAAGTAAATGAACACTCGACGGTGATTGGGAGGGTGTGGCTCACAGTGCTCTTCATCTTCCGGATCCTCATCCTGGGCACAGCCGCTGAGTTTGTGTGGGGCGACGAGCAGTCGGATTACGTGTGCAACACCCAGCAGCCTGGTTGCGAGAACGTGTGCTACGACGAGGCTTTCCCCATCTCGCACATCCGTCTGTGGGTTCTCCAGATCATCTTTGTGTCTACGCCCTCGCTGGTGTACGTTGGCCACGCTGTGCACTATGTCCACATGGAGGAGAAGCGCAAGGAGCGCGAGGAGGCCGAGCTGAACCGCCAGCAGGAGCTGAGTGAGGAGAGGTTGCCGCTAGCGCCTGACCAGGGTAGCGTGCGCACCACCAAGGAGACCAGCACCAAGGGCAGCAAGAAGTTCAGGCTGGAGGGCACCCTGCTGAGGACCTACATCTGCCACATCATCTTTAAGACGCTGTTCGAGGTGGGATTCGTGGTGGGCCAGTACTTCCTTTACGGCTTCCGCATCCTGCCGCTGTACCAGTGCAGCCGCTGGCCCTGCCCCAACACCGTGGACTGCTTCGTGTCGCGCCCCACCGAGAAGACTGTCTTCATCATCTTCATGTTGGCCGTGGCATGCGTCTCGCTCTTCCTCAACTTCGTGGAGATCAGCCACCTGGGCCTGAAGAAGATCCGCTTCGTGTTCCGCAAGCCGCCGCCCCAGACCCAGGGCGGTCAGGACGGCGAAGGCCAGAGCCCAACCGGGGAAAAGAGCCTGCACTCCATGGCCGTGTCGTCCATCCAGAAGGCCAAGGGCTACCGGCTGCTGGAGGAGGACAAGCCCGCATCGCACTTCTTCCCCTTGACAGAGGTGGGTATGGAGGCAGGCAGTCTGCCCGCACCTTACCAGGCGGGAAGTGAGAACGTCTCTAAAGTGTACGACGAGTCTTTGCCTTCCTACGTCCAGACCACGGGGGCGGAGGTGAGGGTCCTACCGGAAAGCGGCGAGGACGAGGGCCCCGCGGACCCCGGCGTGGAGGCTAACGACACGATAGCAGACACCAGACCACTCAGCAGTTTAAGCAAAGCCAGCAGCAGGGCAAGGTCAGACGATTTGACAGTATGAAAGTGAAAGCAATGTGAAAAAGCATGGGAGCAAAGCCTCACAGAGCCTTAACTCTCGCTGTGAGGGAAGTTAACATCAGCTTGTTATTCGGGAAAAAGAGTTTAAAATGCTGTGCAATGTGCAAGGAGACTTTAGTTTTAAAAGAAAGATAAACTTGTATTTTATAAGACAGCATTTTTTGTACTGTTTTTATCAATCTATTTAAAAGCTAACAACAAAAAAAAGGTAATTTTCAGCAGGATTATTTAACAAAAACGTGCTGTTTTTTAATTCACATATTTTCTATCAAGAGTTTAACCAAAAACCAAACGCTTCCGATGTTTACATTTTTTGATTAGCCATTTAGCTTGATGTTAAATGTTATATTTATATTGAGCAAGTTATGTTTGCAGTACTGTCAGGATTACACTTGAGTGTGTGTGTATGTATTACAATAATTTCACATCTACTCACACATATACAACTCATTTACTTCACCTAATAGACCTACAGTATGTGTGCAAGCTGTATAATGTCGATTAGATTCTTTTTTTTTATCTGTGAGGTGAAACATCACATTCTCATAGAATTGCCATCAAAAAAATTTAAAAGAAAGGACCACTGGTTAAATGAAAATTGACATCAATCTTGGCATTTACGTTTTTAATCCACAACATGTATCAAAAAACCTTGATAAACATAGATTTTATTGATAACTATGGGAACCATGGAAACTACTGTGGGCCAAATACTTTCTTCCCTTCCTCCACACACAGCCGCCATGATGATAAAGATCTTGCCCTATCAGCACAAAGCATTGTTGAACAAGAGAGAATAAAATAACAAACTCATATTCACAAAACGGGCCTTCCTTGGCAAAGTTTGAAAGAAAACAACTTTTTGATTCCATCTCATGAAATGTGACAACCATAAGCAGCGTAGCCAAAGTGCTCAGTTCGCAATGTATATTACAAAACTGGAATTAAATGTCAAACTAAGGGCCTCAACACACTAACGTCTATCATGTCGGTCAGGTGTCGACACAGTTCAACCATGAGTCATATTGTCAGGCAGTATGCCATCTTGCTTTACCGATGTTCTTATGTACAAATATCTGATGAAGAGGTATTCTTTTCAATTGTATTGGTAATCTAGTTGATTCATTTGTGTTACAAGTGAAGACTATACATATCAGAAACCCATTGAGACAAATTCTGCTAACTGGACAGTGGCAGAACATAAATGCTGAAGTGAAACAATTAACGGGCCTTAAAATCAACCTTGCTTTTGAAATATGGAAACATTTATCACTGTAAGTGCCTCAAGGATATGCTTCTGATACTTTGTCTTCAGGCCGTATGAGCCTTTCCATATTGTGACGTTGAAACATCATATTGTGAAGTTGAAAGTTGAACTGTGTGTCTAGATAGGAATGTCTGTAATGTTTTTGACGAGCGTCAATTGATTCCATGTTAATGGTCGCTTTCACTTCTATTTTCATTATTTTACAAAAAATGCTATTTAAAATGGTGCAGTTGTTAAGGCGTTGTTGCTCTGGGGAACTGCTCGAGTGTCGTTCATTTGAATTAAATCCCAATTCTATTTCAGGTTATTCAAACATACAGTTTATAGAAATAGAATCCCCCTCCTATCTTCCTTCCTCAAAGATTTGCATATCTGTTACCCATCACCCTACTTCAGAAAAACACCAGGGTCGCGTTGATCAGGCAGCAAACGGACAAAAACAGACAAACGGAAAGGGAGTGCTGTAACTGGCTTGGTTTCGATTGCCATGGCAAAAACATTTTAAAACATGTTCCGTTGTGTGCCCTAATGAACAAGACCCAGACCAGAGATCTGATGAACTTTCCAACTAAGTCCTGCCATTTTGCCAGAGGCCGAATGATTCAGCAATCAGTATCGCCATCAACACATTGCAACAAATTATGAGAGGCATTTAGCACAATCACCAGTCAGAGGAGGTAAAGCAAACATTTCTGAGTGTTGATATAGTTGGGAAAGTAATGCTTCCACGGAGGGGGGAGTATTGAGCCTTGTTCAACAAACAAATGCAAACCATCTCAGTATAGTGCAGTGGCCCCTCAAACCCCTGTCCTAGACAAGATGCTACAAGCTGCAAGGTTATCAACTTAGCCCAAAGCTCAGATACAGTATGTGTGTAATGTGAACGGGGCAGACATTCACTTCTGAGGCCTGCTCCAGATGGGGTGCTGTTCATTTGGATTAACTCTCATTTAAAAATGAAATCCAAAACGAATTCATGACGTTGGTAAGGTATCTAGTTAAACATTGAGCTATGCTGAAAGTCATCGGCCTTGCTGCCCTGCTCACCTGAATGTCAGTAGGGAATATCTGAGATATTAGGGAATATCGGGAATATCAGTAGTAAATATCAGAGGAATCTTAGTTTCTTATCAAGCTGTGTACATTTCCAATAATCAAGAGACAGACGAGGGACTCAGTGTCCTAGCAGTATCAAAGTCAGTCTTTTACTGTTTTTACAATCAAAATAAGTATTCTTAGTAAAAATAAAATAAACGTTTTACTAACTTGTAGTCCTATTTGCTCATAGTTGTGTGCAAGTATCATCTTTTGAAACTGTGAACAAATCCAATAAAAGGTCAGGTGTGGTCAAGAGGTGCCGCCTCCTTGTCTTTTCTGCATCACACATACAGACTTGGGTCACACACACACACACACACACACACACACACACACACACACACACACACACACACACACACACACACACACACACACACACACACACACACACACACACACACACACACACACACACACACACACACACACACACACACACACACACAGAATGTATTTTAACTAGCAAGTATAAAAGGCCACGACTTTCATCAATTCGTATCAGTGCGTAATACATTTCACCAAACCTAAACCCTTACATTTCACAGATTCTACGGTACTCTAACTGAGTGTCTGCTTGTGTCAAATACTGCGATAATGCAACAAGTGTTTGGTTATTACTGTAGGCCAAATATACTCCACATAAAGCTCGTATTGAGAAGCATGTGTAAAGATAAACAATTTGAATGTAAATGTGAAAAGACAACATGTCTCACCACAGCAGCAGCAAACTAAACTCTTGATCAGCTCAGATTGTTGTAGTAGTGTAGTCACACCAAGCAACATGATGGCTGGGCATAGAGTAAAGTATGCTTTCAAACTCTAAAGTAGCACAGTAGCTTATGTTTTATTGGAATTCCTACCAATATGTCTGTGTCTGTCTGTGTGTGTGTGTGTGTGTGTGTGTGTGTGTGTGTGTGTGTGTGTGTGTGTGTGTGTGTGTGTGTGTGTGTGTGTGTGTGTGTGTGTGTGTGTGTGTGTGTGTGTGTGTGTGTGTGTGTGTGTGTGTGTGTCAAATCAAATGTATTGGTCACATACACGTGTTTAGCAGATTTTATTACGGGTGTCGCGAAATGCTTGTGCTTCTAGCTCCGACAGTGCAGTAATATCTAACAAGTAATATCTAACAGTTTCACAACATATACCCAAAATACACATACATCTAAGTAAGGAATGGATTAACAATATATACTGTATGTCAGAGTGGTATTGGACTAAGATACAGTGGCGTAGCATAGAATACAGTATATACATGAGATGGGTGATGCAATATCTACACACAATTAAAATGACTAAGATACCGTAGAATAGTATGTGTGTGTGTGTGTGTGTGTGTGTGTGTGTGTGTGTGTGTGTGTGTGTGTGTGTGTGTGTGTGTGTGTGTGTGTGTGTGTGTGTGTGTGTGTGTGTGAGAGTGAGAGTGAGAGTGACAGCGCTGATGCTCTCTGTTTGTTTTGTAGGACTATGTATCAACAGGATGTGGTAAAACACCAGCCCAAGGTAGCTCACTGATCTATTTAATTAATGATTGAAAGTTGTTAGAATTACCAGTTTCTCATAGCAGGAAAATGATCCTGCAGCAGGAAATGTGAATTATTGTGTGGATTATAATTAATGGACATTTTATTGGTTGTATTTTTAGTTAGTGCAAATCAAGTTTGCCATTTTAAAGTGGAAATAAACTTTAGAGGCCTTTTTAAACCTCATATAAACTACATGTTTGCATGTCCAGCTGTGTAGGACATTTCTGTGATTTAAAAAAATAAACTAATCAGATTTGGACTGCCCTAAACCAATCAGATAACTTTTGCCCTTAGAACAAAGTTGACTGCACTTTGTCAACCTGTGGACATTTCCTGCAACAACAGGGTGATCAAAATAAGATCCTATCTGTATTCATGTGCCATATCCCCTGTTTGATGATGACGCAAAAACATGTGTCTGTTTAACAGAAGTGTGTGATGATATGTAGCCTATCTGTTGTTGTGCATTCTCTTGTCTCTGGTGTGCAGAGAGGACAGTAGAAAGAGGACACCGAAGCTACAAACAGAATATCAACTCAATCTCCATGTGCGTGCCTGACCAATACCAGCACAGTGAGGAGGACATGACCTCAAACCTGGAAACACTCTCTCTGACTGCAGTCTGGTTCTAGATTTGAGCAAGTCATTCATAACAAATACTGATTAATCGTTCTCTTTCAACTAAATTAAGTGAATGATACATGTGTAGCACATGAATAAAGAGCAAATACATCTTTAGTCTCCTCGATATTCAAAGGCAAAGGAATTAGTAAAACATGAATTAGTAAAATATAATTGCTCTGATTTGAGAATAAATAAAAAATGGCAAACAAGTATTAATCTTTAAAATGACATGGTCAATTTCACATGTACTTTCCTGATCAAATCAAATCAAATGTTATTTGTCACATACACATGGTTAGCAGATGTTAATGCGAGTGTAGCGAAATGCTTGTGCTTCTAGTTCCGACAATGCAGTAATAAGCAACGAGTAATCTAACCTAACAATTCCACAACTACTACCTTATACACACCAGTGTCAAGGGATAAAGAATATGTACATAAAGATATATGAATAAGTGATGGTACAGAACGGCATAGGCAAGAGGCAGTAGATGGTATCGAGTACAGTATATACATATGAGATGAGTAATGTAGGGTATGTAAACATAAAAGTTTAAAGTTTAAAGTGGCTAGTGATACATGTATTACATAAAGATGGCAAGATGCAGTAGATGATAAAGAGTACCTTATATACATATACATTATATTAAGTGGCATTGTTTAAAGTGGCTAGTGATACATTTTTGATCAATTCCCATCAATTTCCATTATTAAAGTGAGCTGGAGTTGAGTCAGTATGTTGGCAGCAGCCACTCAATGTTAGTGGTGGCTGTTTAACAGTCTGATGGCCTTGAGATAGAAGCTGTTTTTCAGTCTCTCGGTCCCTGCTTTGATGCACCTGTACTGACCTCGCCTTCTGGATGATAGCGGGGTGAACAGGCAGTGGCTCAGGTGGTTGTTGTCCTTGATGATCTTTATGGCCTTCCTGTGACATCGGGTGGTGTAGGTGTCCTGGAGTGCAGGTAGTTTGCCCCCAGTGATGCGTTGTGCAGACCTCACTACCCTCTGGAGAGCCTTCCGGTTGTGGGCGGAGCAGTTGCCGTACCAGGCGGTGATACAGCCCGACAGGATGTTCTCGATTGTGCATCTGTAGAAGTTTGTGAGTGCTTTTGGTGACAAGCCGAATTTCTTCAGCCTCCTGAGGTTGAAGAGGCGCTGCTGCGCCTTCTTCACAATGCTGTGTGTGTGGGTGGACCTATTCAGTTTGTCCGTGATGTATACGCCGAGGAACTTAAAACTTACTACCCTCTCCACTACTGTCCCGTCGATGTGGATAGGGGGGTGCTCCCCCTCTGCTGTTTCCTGAAGTCCACAATCATCTCCTTTGTTTTGTTGACGTTGAGTGTGAGGTTATTCTCCTGACACCACACTCCGAGGGCCCTCACCTCCTCCCTGTAGGCCGTCTCGTCGTTTTTGGTAATCAAGCCTACCACTGTAGTGTCGTCCGCAAACTTGATGATTGAGTTGGAGGCGTGCATGGCCACGCAGTCGTGGGTGAACAGGGAGTACAGGAGAGGGCTCAGAACGCACCCTTGTGGGGCCCCAGTGTTGAGGATCAGCGGGGTGGTGATGTTGTTACCTACCCTCACCACCTGGGGGCGGCCCGTCAGGAAGTCCAGTACCCAGTTGCACAGGGCGGGGTCGAGACCCAGGATCTCGAGCTTGATGACGAGTTTGGAGGGTACTATGGTGTTAAATGCTGAGCTGTAGTCGATGAACAGCATTCTCACATAGGTATTCCTCTTGTCCAGATGGGTTAGGGCAGTGTGCAGTGTGGTTGCGATTGCGTCGTCTGTGGACCTATTGGGGCGGTAAGCAAATTGGAGTGGGTCTAGGGTGTCAGGTAGGGTGGAGGTGATATGGTCTTTGACCAGTCTCTCTGATCACTATATATACAGTCGTTTCTAAATTGTTATGATATAGATTGTTACTGGAATGTTGTATAAGGTCCACCTTATGGCAACACCTTTATGTAAAGCACTCACAGACTGTGCCATACACAACATAATTAAAACGGCAACATACGCCATTATCTACAGACAGCACCACACTCCATAATCAAAAGGGCAAGACATTCCATAATCCTGTTGCCTGCAGTTATGGCAAGTTGAGACTCTCACGAAACACGTACATGTTGGTTGTTTTGCTCTAGGATGCCCACAGACCTCACAAAAGGGGCCTGCATTTTCAAGCTCTACCTGTAGATTTAGCGGTGACGTAGTGTCACCCTAAGTTACAGAACACTGAGCAAAGCAAGGTGCAACTAGAGAAAATTGAGAACCCCTACACTCTGCATTTTCTGCTGGCTGCCCCACCACCACCACAGAAAGCACTGAGCTAGGCTGAAACACCTGCATTTTGGAGCTTACTTACTCAAGAAAGCAAAAAAGAGACCAAGTTTGTATGAGGCTTTATTAACTCAATGAATTATATATATTTTTTACATTGTTTGCTAACTGATATGTGACACGTATTAATGCCAAAATAACATGCAAAACAAGCAAAAAAAACTAAAAAGATGTTAGATCAATTAATTAATTAATTTTAATTGCAAAACAGGTGGGGCTCTGAATGATGGGTTGACACTGCCGTTAATTATTATTATATATATTTTTAAATGTGCCATCTGGATTGCTTAATATGAGAAATTTGGAATGATGTATACTTTTACTTTTTATACTTAAATATATTTTAGCAATTACATTTACTTTTGATACTTACCTATATTTAAAAACAAATTCCTTTAGACTTTTACTCAAGTAGTATTTTCTGGGTGACTTTCACTTTTACTGGTATCTTTACTTTTACTCAAATATGACAATTGGGTACTTTTTCCAACACTGACACATTGCAACAAATTATGAGAAGCGTTTTGGAACAATCACCAGTCAGAGGAGGTAAAGCAGACGTTTCTGAGTGTTGATATGATTAGGAAAGTAATGCTTCCACGGAGGTGGGAGCATTGAGCCTTGTTCAGCCAACAAATGCAAACCATCTCAGTATAGTGCAGTGGCCCCTCAAACCCCTGTCCTAGACAAGATGCTACAAGCTGCAAGGTTATCTACTTAGCCCAAAGCTCAGATACAGTATGTGTGTAATATGAACAGGGCAGACATTCACTTCTGAGGCCTGCTCCAGATGAGGTGCTGATCTTTTGGATAAAATCTCATTTAAAAATGAAATCCAAAACGAATTCATGACGTTGGCAAGGTATCCAGTTAAACATTGAGCCATGCTGAAAGTAGTCGACCTTGCAGAGGAATATTAGTTTCTTATCAAGCTGTGTACATTTCCAATAATCAAGAGACAGACGAGGGCCTCATGATTTCAAACCTCAACATAGGGTTAAGTGTCCTAGCAGTATCAAAGTCAGTCTTTTACTGTTTTTACGATCAAAATAAGAATTCTTAGTCTTTGAAAAAAAGTCTTATAGTTGTGTGCAAGTATCATCTTTTGAAACGTGTGGTCAAGAGGTGCTGCCTCCTTGTCTTTTCAGATACAAACTTAGTTCACACACACACACACACATAATCACGCAGCACTTATCACGCAGCACTCACGGACACATATACACACACACACACACTTGCACATAGACACATTTGCGCATCACTCACACACACACACACACACACACACACACACACACACACACACACACACACACACACACACACACACACACACACACACACACACACACACACACACACACACACACACACACACACTATTCTACGGTATCTTAGTCATTTTAATTGTGTGTACATATTGCATCACCCATCTCATATGTATATACTGTATTCTATGCTACGCCACTGTATCTTAGTCCAGAGTCCAGCCCATCTTGAGTCGATTTACAGTAATTCGAACCTTCAGAAATGAAAACAGGTATGCAACTATCTAATGACTATTTTAGCATTACAGGAATGTACTGTAAAATACGTATGACTGCATAGTATTGCATAAACTTTTGTAACTCTAAGCCATCCATTTACTGCACTGCATTGAATGAATGAGGTTGGTTATCATGCTGTACTACCTTTTTTTGTACATTGTTTACAGTTCCTATGCTGAACACATACTGTGTTTGAATTCTGTACAGAGTGGAAAGGCAAAGACATCATGGAGGACGAGGACGCTTGTTTACAGATGTACAAGAGACTGCAATTATAAATATGGTTTTGGCCAACAATGCAATTAGGATTCGAGAGATAAGAGAGCATATCTTGAATAATGACACCATATTTAACAACATCAATGCTGTAAGCCTGTCGACCATACAACGCATCCTCCAACGGCACCGAGTGACGATGAAACAACTTTACAAGGTGCCATTTGAGAGAAACTCTGACAGAGTCAAGAATATGCGACATGACTTTGTAGAGGCATGTATGCAACACTACTTCCAGTACTTCAGACATACCATATTTACTCATCTGTATATCCTTTTGTCTGTTACAGAGAGTATTGGAGCTGGATGCCCATGTAATTCGCCATGAATTTATTTATGTGGATGAGGTTGGCTTCAAAACCAGGCGCAGCGGAAAAAAATGTAATAGGACAGAGGGCAATTACCAATGTCCCTGGACAGCGTGGGGGTAATATAACTATGTGTGCTGCCATCACTCAAAACGGGGTCCTCCATCACAATGCCACACTGGGTCCGTACAACACCGGCCATATGCTCACTTTTCTGGATGCAATTTACACAATGCTTGTCCCTGATCCAGATCAGGAGCCTGCTAGATTTGTGGTTTTATGGGACAATGTTAGTTTTCACTGGGCTGTTCTGGTCCAAAACTGGTTTGCCACCCATCCACAATTTGTAGTTTTGTACCTACCCCCATATTCACCTTTTCTAAATCCCATAGAGGAATTCTTCTCAGCCTGGCGCTGGAAAGTGTATGATCGCCAACCCTATGCCCGCATGCCGCTTCTCCAGGCAATGGAGGACGCATGTGGGGACATAGAGGTTGCCTCTGTCCAAGGTTGGATACGCCATGCTAGGAGATACTTCCCTCGATGTTTGGAAAGAGAAAACGTATCTTGTGATGTGGACGAAGTATTGTGGCCAGACCCAGGCCGGAGAAGAGATGAAGCGTAGCTTAGCACTGGTGAATGCCCCCCCCCCCCCACCAATTCCTGGACTGCCCCCCGGGACCCCACACACACAATTGTGTTCTTTACTGTATTCTAAAGAATATACTTTTGGTTTACATATGTTTATGGTTTTGTTGTATGCTACTGTACACAAGAGTAAGGTTTGGCCTAATAAATATTTTCTGTTTCTACATTGCATTGGTGTTTACAGTGTACTTGTTACCCCTCTCAGCAGATTACTTTCACTGTAGAACATTGTATTGAAATGTAGATGTAAGCCTATGAAAGGCCAAAGAGCTTTAGATTTAGAACAACAGTGTTTACATGGTATATCCAAAAATGTACTATTATGAAAGCAGTGTTTGCCATTTGATGATGCAAATGCTTCATTCTGACATGTGTTTATGGAATTTTGAATGCAGTGTTACATTTTGAAGGAGATGTGAGGCATTTTGCATTTTGTCTGTGCAGTTTTGGGAATTGTGTGTAGAGTTTTGAAAAAAAGAGACAGTTTTGAAAACGTGTGTAAGCAGTTGGAAAAAACTGTAAGCTGATAAGGAGTTTAGTTTTCTGCTGCTCCCTATTGGTCACAGTGTGATGAGACATGATATCTTTTCAAATTGTTTTGTCTTTACACATGCTTCTCAATGCGAGCTCTTTGTGGAGTATATTTGGCCTACAGTAATAACCAAACATGTATTGCATTATCACAGTATTTGACACAAGCAGACACTCATTCAGAGTACCATAGAATCTGTGAAATATAAGGGTTTAAGTTGGGTGAAATGTTACACCAATACAAGTGGTGAAAGTCATGGACATTTCTCATGTGTTTGCGTTTATTTTTTCTGAGAGCGATGAGAGGGTTAAGTGTGTGTGTGGTGGGGGGACAGGATATGTAAATACAATCGTTAGCATTCATGACGTGTTGGCTGAAGTGTGAGAAAAACATTTCCTTTTTTGCTGCTTCTTTGGGCTTAATGTGTCACTTAATACATCAAGACAGTCAAGATAACACTAGCCAAGAAACGATAAGGTGCCGCTTGGGTATTGTTTAGTACTATTTAAGTATTAAGGAAGTAATAGAGAAGTTTTGAGATGATGGCCAATGGTTTTTTCATGGTTTTGTTTGTCCTTTCAACATGCTGGGGTAAGAAGTCGAAGGTTACACTCATATTATGCAAAGTCTATATTTTAGTTTTGAATTGTTTTTTATCTTTAAAAAGAAATGACGACTCAATCAATTTTATTTCCACTTTGTAACACGATAAAATGTAAAGAAATCCAAAAGGGTCTATATACTTTTGCAAGGCACTTTATATTGTTTTATGTCCTGCGGATACGAGAAGAAAGATGAGAAGTTCAACAGGAAAGTGAGCCTGTCAGGGAGCCAGCTGCCTTAATTCTTGCACAGAATCTAGCTGTGATTTTTTGCAGAGATGCGTGCTCTTTTGTGTGATGAAAATGTCACCCACTGTATTCTGCTGATTTCTACTGTCTCTCGATATTGTTATTACATATTGTCGAGTACGAAACAGCACTATGATTAAGTTTTATCAACCTATTGGACACACAGGTGAATATTCTCCGAACCAAACCAAACATAGTGAGAATGGAACCACTGGAACTGATGAGACAACAGATGGAATAAAGCTTGGTGAGTTACAGGATGGCATTAAGATATTAAATCTATCTTATATGCACATCATACTCAAAACATAGAAGCCCTTTACACACAACTGATATACAATACATTTGACACAGTTGTTGTGACATACACTCTTAGAAAAAAATTGTTCTTCGGTTGTCCATAGGAGAACCCTTTTTGGTTTCAGGTATACCCCTTTTGGGTTCCATGAAAAAGACTCTGTATCACAATCAATCTGCCAAATGTGTTGTACATCAGTTGTAAAACCTGACTGTGTACAAGGCCAGTAACATTCATGATAAAGCAATAGAATTGCCACTAAGCAACAAGTTAAACCTCCCCCCCAAAATATTTTTTATTTCCTTGTTCTTCAGAACTTCTTGGTTTTATTCGACTGTCTATCACGTGTCTGGGTTTGTCGACCATGCTCATTCTCTCATATGCTGTCATCACCCTCCTTCACAAATGGAAGATACACAGGTTGGTGATACTTGTCCTGTTTGGATTTTAGAAGTACATTATCATATATGACCGTTAACAAAAACATTCAAACTGGATTTTATAAATGAATGCCTGGATTTTTTCAATTGCGGTGAGTCTCTTATTCAATGGGTAAAAGTAATGTATAGCAACCCAGTCAAGACCGGGAGGGGGACAAGGGGTCCGAGTCAAGGCCGATTCCAGAAAAATGCGAGTCCAATTCAAGACCATGATTGCAGTTTTGTCAAATTACCACCATAATAAGAGTTCAAAATGTCCAGTATTTCTGTGTTCATTTTTCAGAACAACATTATTGCTAAGCCAAACACAGTGGAGAACAATGGGTCTTCTAAGGATTAAAGGGCTAAGGATTAAAACAATTATGATTATAATAATATACTTAATGATTATACTATCACTATTATTTTCAGTGATATTCTAATGTAATCTCTTCAGTTTTTATTGGAAAGGAAAGGGTTAACACTGCAGAGAAAATGACCCAATCGGGATTTGTCTTAGCTGGTCTCTGGGGAGATGAATCTAGCAAGCTAAGTCAGACATATCCTAGGCCATCGGAAGCTAGATAAAGGCATCTGCCATTCAACTGTATATGGGCCTAATTTTGGAGTGACAGTGGAATCAACCAATCACATTTTGACTTAATGGGTGGGAACGTTTTTTAAAAACCTACGTAAACTTCTGCCTTCTTGAAGACCAACAGGTCACTGCGCAATAGCGAGCAGTAGTTTTCCCACAGTCTAGCTAGCTTTTGTTAGTTTGCAGTTTGCAGTGAATACAGCAGGTGTTATCAAAGAGGATGTTGTTGCTCATTTGTTAGCTTCTCCCTTGTCAAAAATAACTTTAAACAGGAAGTTAAGTTTCAAATGATCATCATAATCATCATCTGGGCACTTGCTGTCTCTTTGAAAATAACTTGTGTGTGGAAAATTGTTGCATTTAAAGCAGAACTGACAGCATTTAAGCAACATGAAATCTTATTCAAATCTTTTCATATACACCGCAAGGAAGAAATGACACTTAGCACAAATCTTTTGGACAAGCGGCCACATAGATATGGTCATTTTCACGTTTTCATAGATTCTTGTAATGTTTGGGAATTATGTATACTAAGGCATTTGTGAAAATTCTAAAGCAATATCAAGTGGGAAAGTGGCTGTGCATTTGGACAATTAATAGATGCTGCAGTAAATTAAAGTGAATAAAAACATCTGTCTTGACCAGGAACGGAGTCTACAGTAAGCCTTTATATAAACAAGAGATTTGCCACACGACCTGGGATCATTCACTTTGAACTGGACTGTGTGTTTTCAGGCAGTTGCAACAGCAGGACTTTTGATCCATTAGAACTTATTCGCCAAGTCACAAAATACACCTGAATGGATTTCTGCAAATATGTAAACACCACGGGAGTCCTCTTACATTTGGGAACTTTACATTCCTATTGATCAAACAACCATGAAAGATAGTCTCTCTCTCCCTCAGTTATGCAGATAAACAACAACAAGATCAACAACTAATTCTAGCCAGAGCAAGATGAGCTAAAATCTAACAAAGGAACATTAGATAAACCCTCAAACTTTTTCAGCTAGTTGGCTGTCAAAATTGCACTGATAAACGATTGGGAATTGTAGCCTCGTTGTTCTTCTGCAGCTTGCCTGCCTATACATGCTTGTCCCAAGCAAGCATCCAAGCTAACTGTCTAAAGTTGGCTAGCTTGCTAACTAGCTACTTCCAGACACAAATGAGAGTTCACCTCACCCTGACCATTTTACTCACCGTAGCAGAGCGGGTTGTGCTGTTTAAATGGTATCTAGAGCGTTCTTGACTAACTATTACTTTTTTTTGTCTACGTTTACTGACACCGGTCATTTGACACCGGTCAAATGATATGAGGGAAAAAATGTATTCACTTACCCACTCCTCCAATAGCATGACTTGAAATCTTCCTAGCAGCTACCTAGCTATCTAGCTAATGTTAGGCTCCTGTATTTTACATTGCTACATAAATAGATAAGCTAGCCCATTAGCCACATTATGACTGACTTGTGATCATTGCCCTTGCTAGTTTGATTGTATTGACATTCCAAGCCTTAGTTACATTCACCCGTTTTTGTCCAGAATATTGAGTCCTTGAAACTGAAACAGTGCATCCCGAATGGAGGCAGCAAACAATGTACCAGATCACCTGTGATTTACAACCTGATAGCAATATACACTGCTCAAAAAAATAAAGGGAACACTTAAACAACACAATGTAACTCCAAGTCAATCACACTTCTGTGAAATCAAACTGTCCACTTAGGAAGCAACACTGATTGACAATAAATTTCACATGCTGTTGTGCAAATGGAATAGACAACAGGTGGAAATTATAGGGAATTAGCAAGACACCCCCAATAAAGGAGTGGTTCTGCAGGTGGTGACCACAGACCACTTCTCAGTTCCTATGCTTCCTGGCTGATGTTTTGGTCACTTTTGAATGCTGGCGGTGCTTTCACTCTAGTGGTAGCATGAGACGGAGTCTACGACCCACACAAGTGGCTCAGGTAGTGCAGCTCATCCAGGATGGCACATCAATGCGAGCTGTGGCAAGAAGGTTAGCTATGTCTGTCAGCGTAGTGTCCAGAGCATGGAGGCGCTACCAGGAGACAGGCCAGTACATCAGGAGACGTGGAGGAGGCCGTAGGAGGGCAAAAACCCAGCAGCAGGACCGCTACCTCCGCCTTTGTGCAAGGAGGAGCAGGCGGAGCACTGCCAGAGACCTGCAAAATGACCTCCAGCAGGCCACATATGTGCATGTGTCTGCTCAAACGGTCAGAAACAGACTCCATGAGGGTGGTATGAGGGCCCGACGTCCACAGGTGGGGGTTGTGCTTACAGCCCAACACCGTGCAGGACGTTTGGCATTTGCCAGAGAACACCAAGATTGGCAAATTCGCCACTGGCGCCCTGTGCTCTTCACAGATGAAAGCAGGTTCACACTGAGCACATGTGACAGACGTGACAGAGTCTGGAGACACCGTGGAGAACGTTCTGCTGCCTGCAACATCCTCCAGCATGACCGGTTTGGCGGTGGGTCAGTCATGGTGTGGGGTGGCATTTCTTTGGGGGCCACACAGCCCTCCATGTGCTCGCCAGAGGTAGCCTGACTGCCATTAGGTACCGAGATGAGATCCTCAGACCCCTTGCGAGACCATATGCTGGTGCGGTTGGCCCTGGGTTCCTCCTAATGCAAGACAATGCTAGACTGCAAGAGGAAGGCATTGATGCTATGGACCGCCCGTTCCCCAGACCTGAATCCAATTGAGCACATCTGGGACATCATGTCTCGCTCCATCCACCAACGCCACGTTGCACCACAGACTGTCCAGGAGTTGGAGGATGCTTTAGTCCAGGTCTGGGAGGAGATCCCTCAGGAGACCATCCGCCACCTCATCAGGAGCATGCCCAGGCGTTGTAGGGAGGTCATACAGGCACGTGGAGGCCACACACACTACTGAGCCTCATTTTGACTTGTTTTAAGGACATTACATCAAAGTTGGATCAGCCTGTAGTGTGGTTTTCCACTTTAATTTTGAGTGTGACTCCAAATCCAGACCTCCATGGGTTGATACATTTGATTCCCATTGATAATTTTTGTGTGATTTTGTTGTCAGCACATTCAACTATTTGAAGAAAAAAGTATTTAATAAGAATATTTCATTCATTCAGATCTAGGATGTGTTATTTTAGTGTTCCCTTTATTTTTTTGAGCAGTGTATTTTGGACAACCAAGAAATGTATTGGTGAGTTATATGAATCATGCACTGAACTGCATCCATCTAATCTGCCAACAATAACATTGTTGAACGTTGAGTCAAATATAACCTATTTTTAAAACCTACAAAGTTGGTTTTGTATTATAAACTGGGAATTTTATATATTTGACTGATATTTCAAGTGCATTCGGAAAGTATTCAGACCCCTTGACTTAAAAAAAAACATTTTGTTAAGTTACAGCCTTATTTTAAAATGGATTATATCGTTTTTTTCCCTCATCAATCTACACACAATACCCTGTAATAAAATACAGAAATAGCACATTTACCTAAGTATTCAGACCCATTACTTAGTACTTTGTTGAAGAACCTTTGTCAGCAATTACAGCCTCGAGTCGTCTTGGGAATGACGCTACAAGCTTGGCACACCTGTATTCGGGGAGTTTCTCCCATTCTCTGCAGATCCTCTCAAGCTCTGTCAGGTTGGATGGGGAGCGACGCTGCACAGCTATTTTCAGGTCACTCAAGAGATATTTGATCGGGTTCAACTTCGGGTTCTGGCTGGGCCACCAAAGGACAATCAGAGACTTGTCCCGAAGTCACTCCCACGTTGTCTAGGCTGTGTGCTTAGGGTCGTTGTCCTGTAGGAAGGTAAACCTTCACCCCAGGCTGAGGTCCTGAGCACTCTGGAGCAGGTTTTCATCAAGGATCTCTCTGCACTTTGCTCCGTTCATCTTTCCCTCAATCCTGACTACTCTCCCACTACCTGCCGCTGAAAAACATCCCCACAGCATGATGCTGCTACCACCATGCTTCACCATAGAGATGGTGTCAGGTTTCCTCCAGACGTGACGCTTGGCATTCAGAGAATCTTGTTTCTCATAGTCTGCATCCTTTAGGTGCCTTTTGGCAAACTCCAAGTTGTCTGTCGTGCCTTTTACTGAGGAGTGGCTTCTGTCTGGTCACTATACCATAAAGGTCTGATTGGTGGAGTCCTGCAGAGATGGTTGTCCTTCTGGAAGGCTCTCACATCTCCACAGAGGAACTCTGAAGCGCTGGCAAAGTGACCTTTGGGTTCTTGGCCACCTCCCTGACCAAGGCCCTTTTCCCCCGATTGCTCAGTTTGGCCGGGCGGCCAGCTCTAGGAAGAGACTTGGTGGTTCCAAACGTCTTCCATTTAAAAATGATGGAGGCCACTGTGATCTTGGGGATCTTCAATGCTGCAGATATTGTTTGGTAAACTTCCCTAGATCTGTGCCTCGACACAATCCTGTCTTGGAGCTCTACGGACAATTCCTTCGACCTCATGGCTTGGTTTTTGCTCCGACATGCACTGTCAACTGTGGGACCTTATATAGACAGGTGTGTGCCTTTCCAAATCATGTCCAATCAATTGTATTTACCACAGCTGGACTCCAATCAAGTTGTAGAAGCATCTCAAGGAAGCTCAATGGGTATTGCACCTGAGCTCAATTTCGAGTCTCATAGCAAAGGGCCTGAATACTTATATAAGTAAGGTATTTCTATTTTTTTAAATACATTTGCAAACCTGTTTTCGCTTTGCCATTATTGGGTATTGTGTGTAGATTGATGAAGGAAAAAACACATTTCATCAATTTTTAGAAAAGGCTGTAACGTAACAAAATGTGGAAAAAGGGGTCTGAATATTTCCGAATGCACTGTATGATTGTCTGTTTGTTTCATATCTGCAAATTAGTTAAAACACTGTCAGTTCCACTTTGTGTGCTAAACGTGAAATGTTTTTTTTCAATGGGAAGTAATAGTTGTACATTTCGATTGGGAAATGCTTAATGATGGTGTTTTTGTATTCTTATGATTGGGACCTCCTGGCTTATTCTGTCAACGTTTATGGATTGCTTAACCTTAAACATCATGCTGTGTGTGACTGCTGTCTTTCCATCGGCCCTATGCAGTGGTGTAGTGATTCCTGGAGAAGTGGGTATACTCTAAGTCTGCCCACAAGTTCCTAAACGTCCAGCCCAGCAAAGGAAAGGCCTCCTGTCTGAAAAATCATATTATTTCTTATGTTTTTTTTAAATTAGTTTTCCTATAGATATTTCAGATTTTCACTCTCAAAATTATGGTCTAAATCCAAAACAATGCTTAAACCAAACCAATCTGATTGGGTGGGCCTGTCAGGGCCTGGCTCCCCAGTGGTGAGCCTCTTTCCACCCAGGCCCCGCTACTTCCCTGATGTAAACAAACAACACTTTGGACTAAACATTTTCAATACCTGCTTTGCATACCCATTTTTGCCTTATCATTATTTGGTAGGTATCATAAACTCAAACGTCTTTCCTACCCTACCGACTACCGATGTCATTATTCTGTGCCAAAACCAGTTGAGATTTACTCACTCTTGCTGCCTGCAGATGATATTCCGCTAAAACTAGGCGCGTGTGAATATTTTTCACGTGCTTTACGATTGTGTAGGATACTTTGTGCATGATTACTCTATTGTACTACATAATTGATAAATCGTATACCTCCACTACACTAGTTTGATATGCATTAGTAGGAATTAAGAAGTGAGTATACGCAATGTCCACTGAAACTTGCGTATAGCCTCCACTACTCCACTAACCCTTTGTGTTTTACAAAAAGTGCACTCTCCTACATGACTGCGCTGGTATTACGGTGGCTGTCCTTTCAGAATCACAAATCTGTCACACACTTCACCACTTCGCCGACATGTCTATAATATATATTAAGGCTGTTAAGATACCGTTTAATGTTTCAAGAAAGGAGTGTATATATTTGGCATGGCGAAGCGCTTTTATGCGCTGACTGAATGGAAGCTGATTGTTATATTAGTTTTTTTACTCCGCTGGTCTTGGCTGGTCTCTGAAGAAATGACATGTCCTCACTGTCCAAGACCAAGTCAAGACCGAGTACAAATGTATCTAACACCAAGACAAGACCTAGACACTCAATATGTGGTCTCAAGACCGGCCTCGAGACCGAGACCGGGTCTCAAGTACTACAACACTATAGCAACCGGCTTCTTCTCAGAGAGTGTGTGGCTCACTTGTTAGAGCATTGCGCTGGAGACAGTATGAAAAATGTATGCACTCACCACTGTAAATTGTGCTGTATAAGAGTGTCTGCTAAATTACTTAAATGTATTGTAACGACCCTGGCTTTATAAGCGCGGAAATCGACCCTGCCGCAGGAGCATGCTTTTGCGGCACAGTCGATAGCGCGCAGGACTTCGGGCCAGAAGGTCGAAGGTTCGAGACATGCTTCCCTGCTGTTTCATTACAGAATGAAGTGATCTCTCCCTTTAAGACTGCATATCAATCTGAAACTACTTGTAACTACTAACTACTAAGTGTTTTTGAATATTGTGGGTTAATTGTGTGTGTGTGTGACAGCACTGATACTCTATTTGTGTTGTAGGACTATGTCTCAACAGGATGTGGTAGAACACCAGGCCGAGGTAGATATCTGACTAATTTATGTGATTGAATCGTGGCCTTGAAAGGTGTTAAAATGAAAATACCAAATTATGTTTGTTCTGCAAAGCCAGCTATAGATGTGTCTGTTTAATATAAAGTATGTGATGATATGTAGCCTCTGTTGTTCTCAGGTCCCTGGTATGCGTGAGAGGACAGTAGGCAGAGGGCACAGAAGCTACAAAGAGAAGATCAACTCAATCTACATGTGCATGCCTGACAAATGACCAGCACAGGCAGCAGGACATGACCTTTGACCTGGAAGTTCTCTATCTGTGTGCGTCCCAAAAGTACTTTCCGATCACTTTACATGGTGTCTAAATGAGTTTGCTATAGCCTGTTAATGGAATGCTGCACAAGGTCCACCTAATGGCAACACCTTTATGTACACCACCCACAGACTGTGCCATATAAAAACACCCTTTGGATAATAGTAGAGGAAGAATGCACACATGAATGTAAGTCACTTTGGATAAAATCTGTGGATAAAAGCGTCTGCTAAATGGCATATATTATTATTATATTAAGAAACTCTGATTATGTGGTCATATAAAAATACATGGCTCATCATGTAATCATATAAACATACAAGGAGGAATGTCATGCCTCACACACCAAATTGATATGTGCAATCTATGCTATGGACTGCTTGGTCACTTGGAGTCAAATCTTCAGTTTGAATCTGCTTTTAGACAAGTAAAGGCACACAGTATGCATTTGCAGTCCCACGAGCTAGCTCACAGTGTAGCGAGCCTGGCTCCTGAGAATGGTCACAGTTTGTGGCCAGGGCTTGAATCCCAGATGAGATATTATTTTAACATTTTATAATGTAGAATTATAATTCTTGAGTTAGTGTGTTGCGAAGGGAAGTGCAGCCAACGCCTTGAAAATGAAGATTAAGAATAAATGTAATGAGGAGCTAAGTCTTTCTTCAGCCATATAGACAAAAATACACGGATAATAATGATGTTAATTATATAGGCTGTATTACATAGACGTGTACATTTAAATGTATAATATATTATATGCATTATTATAATAATCATTCACTTCGTCACATATGCAACCAGAAGTGAATCGTTTTTCCCTCTAACGCCCAGTTACTGCAACCCGAAGATTCCGAGTTTACCGCCTTAGTGGTGTATGCCACCTGGCAGCCTTAGAACACTGCAGCCACTCAGGAGGCACATGCCAGTTATTTGACAAGGCCATTAACCTCTTTGACTTATTTTTTTTTACAATGTACAAATATAAATTGACATGTTGTATAGACCTATGTATTTATCCTTTAAAGATGTGTGTGAAACGGATACGCAAACAGGTGGAATTTTATCATACAGATGTCGGATCTTAATTTGGCCTGTTTCATAGCAGGAGGAAACAATCCTGCAGCAGGAGGGTTTGAATAGCTGAATGAATATTTATACATAGCCTAACCATATAACATGGGCGAGCATCCACTCTGGAGTAAAGTTTATCTTTCTACTTAGTAGAACTACATCTGTCAATCAACTAATGGCCCAAATCATGTCAACACCACCTTTCATTATATGGTTAGGCTAACGGGTAGCCTACAGAACACTTTGGAGAAACGCATCAGCTAAATGGCATATATTTTATTATTGAAATATAATCAAATAACAAGGGGCCTATTGCAACAATCTATGGCAATAGATTAACCATCAATGGTACGAGATTATCGCTAGCTGATGTTTTGTGAAACAATCACTTCGTGTGAAATTCACCCACAAAACTCATCTCAATTGCAGCCTTTATTTGTCACATCATTACTGCTCCCTAACAGATTATGTAAGTGTTACCTCAGTCCTTCTTGCAACCAAAGTCCTTTAAGATATGTTCACCCTCTGGTTGGTATTATCTTCGGAACTATTTAGTCCTTTTTAACAGACTAAGGGTGATTTATCTAGTGGACAAGCATTCCATACAACATAAATCAAGTATTTCCTCATTTACCACTGCAAATCTACTGTGGCAATTTACCCGACACTTTGTATGAATGAAAACTTTTGGTGTAGCCTGTTAATATTTGTATTTGTTTCCTATTTATGTTAGCTATTAAAATACTACTGTCTTTAAAATAAAAGTGTCTGTTATGGTAATTTCTTATCAATATCGGGATATTTAAAATGTGTAACTAAATCAAAGGGGGGGATTGAGGTATTGTGCTAGAAGGGTATGGGTCGGAAATCAAACCCATACCGGTAGGCCTATACAGTTGAAGTCGGAAGTTTACATACACCTTAGCCAAATACATTTAAACTCAGTTTTTCACAATTCCTGACATTTAATCCTAGTAAAAATTCCCTGTTTTAGGTCAGTTAGGATCACCACTTTTTTTTAAGAATGTGAAATGTCAGAATAATAGTAGAGAGAATTATTTTTTTCAGCTTGTATTTCTTTCATCACATTCCCAGTGGGTCAGAAGATTACATACACTCAATTAATATTTGGTAGCATTGCCATTAAATTGTTTAACTTGGGTCAAACGTTCCGGGTTAGCCTTCCACATGCTTTAGTCAATAAATTGGGTGAATTTTGGCCCATTCCTCCTGACAGAGCTGGTGTAACTGAGTCAGGTTTGTAGTTGTGACCACACATTTTCTATAGGATTGAGGTCAGGGCTTTGTGATGGCCACACCAATACATTGACTTTGATGTCCTTAAGCCATTTTGCCACAACTTTGGAAGTATGCTTGGGGTCATTGTCCATTTGGAAGACCCATTTGCAACCAAGCTTTAACTGCCTGACTGATTTCTTGAGATGTTTCTTCAATATATCCACATCATTTCCCCCTCTCATGATGTCATCTATTTTGTGAAGTGCACCAGTCCCTCCTGCAGCAAAGCACCCCCACAATATGATGCTGCCACCCCCGTGCTTCACGGTTGGGATGTTGTTCTTCGGCTTGCAAGCTTCCCCCTTTTTCCTCCAAACATAACAATGGTCATTATGGCCAAACAGTTCTATTTTTGTTTCATCAGACCAGAGGACATTTCTCCAAAAAGTACGATCTTTGTCCCCATGTGCAGTTGCAAACCGTAGACTGGTTTTTCATAGCGGTTTTGGAGCAGTGGCTTCTTCCTTGCTGAGTGGCCTTTCAGGTTATGTCGATATAGGATTTGTTTTACTGTGGATATAGATACCTTTGTACCTGTTTCCTCCAGCATCTTCACAAGGTCCTTTGCTGTTAGCCTTAGAACACTGCAGCTACTCAGGAGGCACATGCCAGTTATTTGACAAGGGCATTAACCTCTTTGACTTATTTTTTTTACAATGTACAAATATAAATTGACATGTTGTATAGACCTCCTATGTATTTATCCTTTAAAGATGTGTGTGAAACGGATACGCAAACAGGTGGAATTTTATCATACAGATGTCGGATCTTAATTTGGCCTGTTTCATAGCAGGAGGAAACAATCCTGCAGCAGGAGTGTTTGAATAGCTGAAGAAATATTTATACATAGCCTAACCATACAACATGGGCGAGCATCCACTCTGGAGTAAAGTTTATCGTTCTACTTAGTAGAACTACATCTGTCAATCAACTAATGGCCCAAATCATGTCAACACCACCTTTCATTATATGGTTAGGCTAACGGGTAGCCTACAGAACACGTTGGATAAACGCGTCTGCTAAATGGCATATATTTTATTATTGGAATATAATCAAATAACAAGGGGCCTATTGCAACCATCTATGGCACTAGATTAACCATCAATGGCACGAGATTAACCATCAATGGCACGAGATTATCGCTAGCTGATGTTTTGTTAAACCATCACTTCGTGTGAAATTCACCCACAAAACTGATCTCAATTGCAGCCTTTATTGGTCACATCATTACTGCTCCCTAACAGATTATGTAAGTGTTACCTCAGTCCTTCTTGCAACCAAAGTCCTTTAAGATATGTTCACCCTCTGGTTGGTATTATCTTCGGAACTATTTAGTCCTTTTTAACAGACTAAGGGTGATTTATCTAGTGGACAAGCATTCCATACAACATAAATCAAGTATTTCCTCATTTACCACTGCAAATCTACTGTGGCAATTTACCCGACACTTTGTATGAATGAAAACTTTTGGTGTAGCCTGTTAATATTTGTATTTGTTTCCTATTTATGTTAGCTATTAAAATACTACTGTCTTTAAAATAAAAGTGTCTGTTATGGTAATTTCTTATCAATATCGGGATATTTAAAATGTGTAACTAAATCAAAGGGGGGGATTGAGGTATTGTGCTAGAAGGGTATGGGTCGGAAATCAAACCCATACCGGTAGGCCTATACAGTTGAAGTCGGAAGTTTACATACACCTTAGCCAAATACATTTAAACTCAGTTTTTCACAATTCCTGACATTTAATCCTAGTAAAAATTCCCTGTTTTAGGTCAGTTAGGATCACCACTTTTTTTTAAGAATGTGAAATGTCAGAATAATAGTAGAGAGAATTATTTTTTTCAGCTTGTATTTCTTTCATCACATTCCCAGTGGGTCAGAAGATTACATACACTTAATTAATATTTGGTAGCATTGCCATTAAATTGTTTAACTTGGGTCAAACGTTCCGGGTTAGCCTTCCACAAGCTTTAGTCAATAAATTGGGTGAATTTTGGCCCATTCCTCCTGACAGAGCTGGTGTAACTGAGTCAGGTTTGTAGTTGTGACCACAACATTTTCTATAGGATTGAGGTCAGGGCTTTGTGATGGCCACACCAATACATTGACTTTGATGTCCTTAAGCCATTTTGCCACAACTTTGGAAGTATGCTTGGGGTCATTGTCCATTTGGAAGACCCATTTGCAACCAAACTTTAACTTCCTGACTGATATCTTGAGATGTTTCTTCAATATATCCACATCATTTCCCCCTCTCATGATGTCATCTATTTTGTGAAGTGCACCAGTCCCTCCTGCAGCAAAGCACCCCCACAACATGATGCTGCCACCCCCGTGCTTCACGGTTGGGATGGTGTTCTTCGGCTTGCAAGCTTCCCCCTTTTTCCTCCAAACATAACAATGGTCATTATGGCCAAACAGTTCTATTTTTGTTTCATCAGACCAGAGGACATTTCTCCAAAAAGTACGATCTTTGTCCCCATGTGCAGTTGCAAACCGTAGTCTGGCTTTTTTATAGCGGTTTTGGAGCAGTGGCTTCTTCCTTGCTGAGTGGCCTTTCAGGTCATGTCGATATAGGATTTGTTTTACTGTGGATATAGATACTTTTGTACCTGTTTCCTCCAGCATCTTCACAAGGTCCTTTGCTGTTGTTCTGGGATTGATTTGCACTTTTTGCACCAAAGTACGTTAATCTCTTAGAGACAGAACGCGTCTCCTTCCTGAGCGGTATGACAGCTGCGTGGTCCCATGGTGTTTATACTTGCGTACTATTGTTTGTACAGATGAACATGGTACCTTGGAAGTTTGGAAATTGCTCTCAAGGATGAACCAGACTATTGAAGGTCTACAATTTCTTTTCTGAGGTCTTGGATGATTTCTTTTGATTTTCTCATGATGTCAAGCAAAGAGGCACTCAGTTGAAGGTAGGCCTTGAAATACATCCACATTTACACCTCCAATTGACTCAAATGATGTCAATTACCCTAACAGAAGCTTCTATGACATCATGACATTTTCTGGAATTTTCCAAGCTGTTTAAAGGCACAGTCAACTAAGTGTATGTAAACTTCTGACCCACGGGAATTGTGATACAGTGAATTATAAGTGAAATAATCTGTCTGTAAAATTTTTGGGGAAAAATGACAAAGTAGATTTTGCCGCCAAAACTATAGTTTGTTAACAAGAAATTTGTGGAGTTTTAATGACTCCAACCTAAGTGTATGTAAACTTCCGACTTCAACTGTATATATACGCTGAAGGCAATGGCCCTAACCTCTAGACCATCCCAGGCCACGATTGAACTACATTTTGACACTTGATATGTAACCTTAGGTTCACTAGAAACCACAAGCCGTCCTCTTTTTCGATAATATAAACTGTAGATCTAAAAAAATCATGGGCTGTTTTTTGGGGGTTTTAACGCCAGAGTCACTCTCTTTCATGCGCCATTCCACTCCATTCCGTGGACTACCTCACTATTCTCAATTTCATCTTTTCTTTACATCTGCTATTCTACTTCTATATGTCCAGTGTGGCTCAGTTGGTAGGGCATGGTGCTTGCAATACCAGGAGACATATGAAGTTGCATATGAAGTTGCTCTGGATAAGAAATCAAACTTAATTTGTCACAGGCGCCAAATACAACTGATGCTTGCTTACAAGCCCTTCCCAACCAGCCTTGTATGAACCATTCTGATCTTGCGAGCTTACAATCTGTTTTGCTAGAGGGAAAGGCTCGCTAGATCAGGACGGTTCGTACGAGGCTCGTTGGGAATGGCTCGTAAACAAACATTTCACGGTAAAGTCTTACAACCAGTTGTATTCGGCGCCTGTGACAAATCAAATTTTACGAATGGAGCTACAGTATTTACAGGGAGTACCAGTACCAGATCAATGGCAGAGGTACAAGGTATTTTGAGGTGGATACTGTATGTACATGAAGGCAGGGTAAAGTGACTAGGCATCAGGATAGATAATAATAAGAGTAAAATAAAGAACAGAGTAGCAGCAGCAAATCATGTGTGTGTGAGTGTGCATGTGTATAATGTGTATGTATGTGTGTTTGTGTTACGTTGGTCTGCGTGTTTGTGTTATGTGTGTGTGTGTGCATATGTAGTGTATGTGAATGTGTGTGGGTTTTATGAGTGTCAATTTAGTGTGTGTGAATGAGTGTGTAGATGGTTTGTATATATAGTCTAGTGAGTGTGCGTAGGGTCAGTGCAAGATAGAGTAAGTGCAGATAGTTTGGGTACCATTAATTGACTATTAAGCAGTCTGGCTATTTAGCTTATGGCAAACAGCTCTATAACACTGTTTGCCGGACGGTAGCAGAGTGAACAGTCTATGGCTTGGGTGGCTGGAGTCTTTGCCGATTTTTCGGGCCTTCCTCTGACACTGCCTAATATAGAGGTCCTGGATGGCAGGGAGTTCGGCCTCAGTGATGTACAGGGCTGTTTACACCATCCTCTGTAGTGCTTTGAGGTCAAGGGCGGTGCATTTGCCATACCAAGCGGTGATGCAGGCATTCAAGATGCTCTCGATGGTGCAGCTGTAGAAAACTTTGAGAATCCGAGGGCCCATGCAAAAGGGGAAAGAGGCGCTGCAGTGCCCTTTTCACAACTGTGTAGGTGTGTGTGAACCATGTTAAGTCTTTATTGATGTGGACGCCAAGGGAATTTAAGCTCTTGACCCGCTCCACAACAGCCCCGTTGATGTGGATAGGGGCATGTTCTCCCCTCTTTCTCTTATAGTCCACGATCAGCTCCTTGGTCTTACTGACGTTGAGGGAGAGAATGTTGTCCTGGCATCACACTGCCTCTGACCTCCTCCCTGTAACTCATTGCCGTCGGTTATCAGGCCTACCACAGTCGTGTCTTCAGCAAACTTGATGATGGTGTTGGAGTTGTGCACGGCCGCACAGTCTTGGGTGAACAGGGAGTACAGGAGGGGACTAAGCACATACCCCTGAGGGGCCCCTGTGTTGAGGGTCAGCATGGCAGAGGTGTTGTTGCCTACCCTCACCACCTGGGGCTGGCCCATCAGGGAGTCTAGGATCCAGCTGCAGAGGGAGGGGCTCAGTCCCAGGGTGATGAGCTTGGAGGGGACTGTGGTGTTGAACGCTGAGCTGTAGTCTATGAATAGCATTCTCACACAGTTATTTCCCCTCTGGTCCAGGTGGGAGAGGGCAGTGTGAAGAGTGATTGAGGTTGCATCATCTGTGGATCTGTTGGGCTGGTATGCGAATTTGAGTGGGTCTAGGCTAGGGTGTCTGGGATGATGGTGTTGATGTGTGTCATGACCAGCCTTTCAAAGCACTTCATAATTATAGATGAGTTCTACAGGAAGATGGTAATTTAGGCAGGTTACCTTGGTGCTCTTGGGAACAGGGACAATGGTGGTCATCTTGAAACATGTTAGGATTACAGACTGGAACAAGGATAGATTGAAAATGGCTGTGAAGATACTTGCCAGCTGGTCTTTGAGAATGTGCGCTGGTATTCTGTCTGGCCTGGCGGCCTTGTGATTGTTAACCTGTTTAAACATTTTGCTCATATCATAAACAGGGACAGTGTTATATTCCTTGAAGTGAGCATGAAAGGTATTTAGCTCGTTTGGGAGTTCTGTATCCCTGGGCAACTCATGGTTGTGTTTCCCTTTGTAATCCATTATCGTCTGCAAGCCCTTCCACATACATAGCGTTGGAGCCGGTGTTATAGGATTTGACCTTCCTCCTATATTGTTCTTTTGCATGTTTGGTGTCTTGTCGGAGGTCATAGTGGGCTTTCTTGTATACGTCCATGTCCGCGGTAGATCTAGCCTTTAGCCCCGCGCGGATATTGCCTGTAATCCATGGTTTTTAGTTTGGATATGTTCCTATAGTCACTGTGGAGACGATATCATCACCGTGACTTTTGTGATAAACTCCTCAATGCTATCTGATGAATCCCGGAACATATCCCAGTCTGTACTAGCAAACAGTCTTGTAGCCCCGCGTCTGTTCATCTGAACACTTCTGTATTGTGCGCACTTCTGGTACTTCATGTTTGAGCTTTTGGAAGCAGGAGAATGGAGTCATGGTCAGATTTTCTGAAGGGAGGACAAGGCAGGGCCTTGTATGCATTTCCGTGGGTAGAATAAAAGTGCTCTAGAGTTTTAGCACCCCTAGTGGCGCAGGAGATGTGTTGGTAGAAGTGAGGTAGGATGGTTTTAAGTCTCCCCGTATTAAAGTCTCCGCCCAAACGCTGCCTCTGGGTGAGCGGTTTCTTGTTTGTTTATTGGCCTCATACAGATTGTTGATTGCCAGAGAGGTGTTGGCTTGGGGAGAGATCTAGACAGCCATGATAATTACGGATGAGAACTCTCTTGGTAGACAAAAGGGTCTGCAGCTTACCATGTGATATTCTATATCACTCTTGAAGCAGCACACAAGTTGTTAATTATGAAACAAATTAACAACTTGTGTGCTGCATGGAGAATCCTCTGAGTACTATGTGCATAGTGTCATCATCCAGCCACGTTTCAGTAAGACATACAGTATAATATTGCAGTTTTTCAAGTCTCTCTGACAGGAGACTCTCGAACGAAGCTAATCCATCTTATTCTCGAGTGACTGGACATTTGCTAATTTAACGGAGGCGAGCGCCGTTCGGTTTGCTCTTCGACTCAATTTCACCAGGACTCCACCTCATCTCCCCAGTCTACACCTGCAGCGTTTTGGTAGCCCATGGAACAAAGGAATAGGGTTATGTATGAACAGTGGAACAGCTGAATGAGAGTTGAAGACATATTTGAAATCGGAATCGAGGTCAGTACTGTTGATCTGATGTCAGAAGTGCTTGGCAGTCAAATGTGATAATTGTATGAACTCTTGCAAAGTTGGGTTGGAACTTATAAGATGTCGCCCTTCTTTGTTGGCGCCATCATACATTTTTGTAAAAAAAAGAGCTTCTGCTAAAATGCAAAATATGGGCAATTAGTTTTGATAGGTTATAGCTTAGGTGTAGCTACTGTACAGCTTCATTTCAGACACACATGACACCAATATCTATCTTGTGTTATTAAGCTATATAAAACTATGGTTGTTGATGTGTATGGATACATTTCAGAATTGTTTTTGTACATTTGACTGTTGCAGTAATAGGACCTTTGGCCTAAAGTAGCAGTAGGACATTTCTTCATATTATTTTATCATTTGAGCAGGCAAGAGAGGGAGGATGATTTTGACAGCTGGCACTGGTCCGAATGACTCGACTGCTTCCGCATGGAGAGAAAGAAAACTACATTTTTTCAGTGAACGTATCTAAATCTCAAGGTTCGAATTTCCTGATATGCAGGAAACATTTATGTGACTGTCACGTTCTGACCTTTATTTCCTTTGTTTTTGTCTTTATTTAGTATGGTCAGGGCGTGAGTTGGGGTGGGCAGTCTATGTTTGTTTATCTATGTTTTTCTATTTCTGGCAGGTGTCTGTCCGGCGCCGCCAGAGTCTTCCGTCTGTCCGGCGCCGCAAAAATCAGGTTGCTGTTAATTTTGTACAAGCTGGACATCCAATTAGTTCTCTGACATACATTGGAATAGAAATGGTCAATATGTCACGCAGGGAAGGGGACATTGAGAGGAAACTTCTTCAAAGGGAATCTTTCTGGATCCACAGGCTAAACACACTGTCTCCTCTTCGCCTTAACGAGGGATTTGACTTGGAACCGTTTTTATAGTTTCAATATGTCTACATTTTAAAAATATTTTTTATTATTGAATATTGTATGTGTGTGCATATTACTATAAATATTGATCACATTCCCTGTGTATGATCATATATTTTGACACGATCATATATTTTGATACGTTGAATGTTAATATTGTGAAACTTTGTTATGCATTTTTTACCTCCTGTTTCAGGAAGTGATGTATGTCACTGAGTACTTCCCCTATATATAGAACCTTCCTCCCCCACCTGGGATGCGGATGCCTAATGAAGACCTAAGGGTCGAAACGTTGTTGTAAATAAATATCACCTGGGAGCATGAGCAGCAGTGTGCAACGTTTTCCTTTCTGTTTTCCAAGTTTTTTGATTTACAAATGTATTGTGCTAAACTGCTTACTGACTCTACACTGTAACGTTACTGCATGATTGTAGTGGGTTTAGTAACGCGTTAGTTCTATTAGCTATGTTGACAATAGGTTGCAGTGGTATGTATTCATCTGGCTTCCCTTGACAAAAAATACATTTTTAAAATGTGCCTGTGGTCTCCCGAGTGGTGAAGCGGTCTAAGGCACTGCATTGCAGTGCTTGAGGTGTCACTACAGACCCAGGTTTGATCCCAGGCTGTCTCACAGCTGGTAGTGACTGGTCGTGACACTCCCCCCTGAATGCTCTTTTATAAGAGAAATACACACGCACACGCACACGCACACGCACACACACACACACACACACACACACACACACACACACACACACACACACACATACTATTCTACGGTATCTTAGTCATTTTAATTGTGTGTACATATTGCATCACCCATCTCATATGTATATACTGTATTCTATGCTACGCCACTGTATCTTAGTCCAGAGTCCAGCCCAACTTGAGTCGATTTACAGTAATTCGAACCTTCAGAAATGAAAACAGGTATGCAACTATCTAATGACTATTTTAGCATTACAGTAATGTACTGTAAAATACGTATGACTGCATAGTATTGCATAAACTTTTGTAACTCTAAGCCATCCATTTACTGCACTGCATTGAATGAATGAGGTTGGTTATCATGCTGTACTACCTTTGTTTGTACATTGTTTACAGTTCCTATGCTGAACACATACTGTGTTTGAATTCTGTACAGAGTGGAAAGGCAAAGACATCATGGAGGACGAGGACGCTTGTTTACAGATGTACAAGAGACTGCAATTATAAATATGGTTTTGGCCAACAATGCAATTAGGATTCGAGAGATAAGAGAGCATATCTTGAATAATGACACCATATTTAACAACATCAATGCTGTAAGCCTGTCGACCATACAACGCATCCTCCAACGGCACCGAGTGACGATGAAACAACTTTACAAGGTGCCATTTGAGAGAAACTCTGACAGAGTCAAGAATATGCGACATGACTTTGTAGAGGCATGTATGCAACACTACTTCCAGTACTTCAGACATACCATATTTACTCATCTGTATATCCTTTTGTCTGTTACAGAGAGTATTGGAGCTGGATGCCCATGTAATTCGCCATGAATTTATTTATGTGGATGAGGTTGGCTTCAAAACCAGGCGCAGCGGAAAAAAATGTAATAGGACAGAGGGCAATTACCAATGTCCCTGGACAGCGTGGGGGTAATATAACTATGTGTGCTGCCATCACTCAAAACGGGGTCCTCCATCACAATGCCACACTGGGTCCGTACAACACCGGCCATATGCTCACTTTTCTGGATGCAATTTACACAATGCTTGTCCCTGATCCAGATCAGGAGCCTGCTAGATTTGTGGTTTTATGGGACAATGTTAGTTTTCACTGGGCTGTTCTGGTCCAAAACTGGTTTGCCACACATCCACAATTTGTAGTTTTGTACCTACCCCCATATTCACCTTTTCTAAATCCCATAGAGGAATTCTTCTCAGCCTGGCGCTGGAAAGTGTATGATCGCCAACCCTATGCCTGCATGCCGCTTCTCCAGGCAATGGAGGACGCATGTGGGGACATAGAGGTTGCCTCTGTCCAAGGTTGGATACGCCATGCTAGGAGATACTTCCCTCGATGTTTGGCAAGAGAAAACGTATCTTGTGATGTGGACGAAGTATTGTGGCCAGACCCAGGCCGGAGAAGAGATGAAGCGTAGCTTAGCACTGGTGACTGCCCCCCCCACCAATTCCTGGACTGCCCCCCAGGGACCCCACACACACAATTGTGTTCTTTACTGTATTCTAAAGAATATACTTTTGGTTTACATATGTTTATGGTTTTGTTGTATGCTACTGTACACAAGAGTAATGTTTGGCCTAATAAATATTTTCTGTTTCTACATTGCATTGGTGTTTACAGTGTACTTGTTACCCCTCTCAGCAGATTACTTTCACTGTAGAACATTGTATTAAAATGTAGATGTAAGCCTATGAAAGGCCAAAGAGCTTTAGATTTAGAACAACAGTGTTTACATGGTATATCCAAAAATGTACTATTATGAAAGCAGTGTTTGCCATTTGATGATGCAAATGCTTCATTCTGACATGTGTTTATGGAATTTTGAATGCAGTGTTACATTTTGAAGGAGATGTGAGGCATTTTGCATTTTGTCTGTGCAGTTTTGGGAATTGTGTGTAGAGTTTTGAAAAAAGGAGACAGTTTTGAAAACGTGTGTAAGCAGTTGGAAAAAACTGTAAGCTGATAAGGAGTTTAGTTTTCTGCTGCTCCCTATTGGTCACAGTGTGATGAGACATGATATCTTTTCAAATTGTTTTGTCTTTACACATGCTTCTCAATGCGAGCTCTTTGTGGAGTATATTTGGCCTACAGTAATAACCAAACATGTATTGCATTACCACAGTATTTGACACAAGCAGACACTCATTCAGAGTACCATAGAATCTGTGAAATATAAGGGTTTAAATTGGGTGAAATGTTACACCAATACAAGTGGTGAAAGTCATGGACATTTCTCATGTGTTTGCGTTTATTTTTTCTTGTGCCTTTATTTAACCAGGTAAGTCCTTGAGAACACATTCTCTGTTACAATAAAGACCAAGATGAGAGCGATGAGAGGGTTAAGTGTGTGTGTGGTGGGGGGACAGAATATGTAAATACAATCGTTAGCATTCATGACGTGTTGGCTGAAGTGTGAGAAAAACATTTCCTTTTTTGCTGCTTCTTTGGGCTTAATGTGTCACTTAATACATCAAGACAGTCAAGATAACACTAGCCAAGAAACGATAAGGTGCCGCTTGGGTATTGTTTAGTACTATTTAAGTATTAAGGAAGTAATAGAGAAGTTTTGAGATGATGGCCAATGGTTTTTTCATGGTTTTGTTTGTCCTTTCAACATGCTGGGGTAAGAAGTCGAAGGTTACACTCATATTATGCAAAGTCTATATTTTAGTTTTGAATTGTTTTTTATCTTTAAAAAGAAATGACGACTCAATCAATTTTATTTCCACTTTGTAACACGATAAAATGTAAAGAAATCCAAAAGGGTCTATATACTTTTGCAAGGCACTTTATATTGTTTTATGTCCTGCGGATACGAGAAGAAAGATGAGAAGTTCAACAGGAAAGTGAGCCTGTCAGGGAGCCAGCTGCCTTAATTCTTGCACAGAATCTAGCTGTGATTTTTTGCAGAGATGCGTGCTCTTTTGTGTGATGAAAATGTCACCCACTGTATTCTGCTGATTTCTACTGTCTCTCGATATTGTTATTACATATTGTCGAGTACGAAACAGCACTATGATTAAGTTTTATCAACCTATTGGACACACAGGTGAATATTCTCCGAACCAAACCAAACATAGTGAGAATGGAACCACTGGAACTGATGAGACAACAGATGGAATAAAGCTTGGTGAGTTACAGGATGGCATTAAGATATTAAATCTATCTTATATGCACATCATACTCAAAACATAGAAGCCCTTTACACACAACTGATATACAATACATTTGACACAGTTGTTGTGACATACACTCTTAGAAAAAAATTGTTCTTCGGTTGTCCATAGGAGAACCCTTTTTGGTTTCAGGTATACCCCTTTTGGGTTCCATGAAAAAGACTCTGTATCACAATCAATCTGCCAAATGTGTTGTACATCAGTTGTAAAACCTGACTGTGTACAAGGCCAGTAACATTCATGATAAAGCAATAGAATTGCCACTAAGCAACAAGTTAAACCTCCCCCCCAAAATATTTTTTATTTCCTTGTTCTTCAGAACTTCTTGGTTTTATTCGACTGTCTATCACGTGTCTGGGTTTGTCGACCATGCTCATTCTCTCATATGCTGTCATCACCCTCCTTCACAAATGGAAGATACACAGGTTGGTGATACTTGTCCTGTTTGGATTTTAGAAGTACATTATCATATATGACCGTTAACAAAAACATTCAAACTGGATTTTATAAATGAATGCCTGGATTTTTTCAATTGCGGTGAGTCTCTTATTCAATGGGTAAAAGTAATGTATAGCAACCCAGTCAAGACCGGGAGGGGGACAAGGGGTCCGAGTCAAGGCCGATTCCAGAAAAATGCGAGTCCAATTCAAGACCATGATTGCAGTTTTGTCAAATTACCACCATAATAAGAGTTCAAAATGTCCAGTATTTCTGTGTTCATTTTTCAGAACAACATTATTGCTAAGCCAAACACAGTGGAGAACAATGGGTCTTCTAAGGATTAAAGGGCTAAGGATTAAAACAATTATGATTATAATAATATACTTAATGATTATACTATCACTATTATTTTCAGTGATATTCTAATGTAATCTCTTCAGTTTTTATTGGAAAGGAAAGGGTTAACACTGCAGAGAAAATGACCCAATCGGGATTTGTCTTAGCTGGTCTCTGGGGAGATGAATCTAGCAAGCTAAGTCAGACATATCCTAGGCCATCGGAAGCTAGATAAAGGCATCTGCCATTCAACTGTATATGGGCCTAATTTTGGAGTGACAGTGGAATCAACCAATCACATTTTGACTTAATGGGTGGGAACGTTTTTTAAAAACCTACGTAAACTTCTGCCTTCTTGAAGACCAACAGGTCACTGCGCAATAGCGAGCAGTAGTTTTCCCACAGTCTAGCTAGCTTTTGTTAGTTTGCAGTTTGCAGTGAATACAGCAGGTGTTATCAAAGAGGATGTTGTTGCTCATTTGTTAGCTTCTCCCTTGTCAAAAATAACTTTAAACAGGAAGTTAAGTTTCAAATGATCATCATAATCATCATCTGGGCACTTGCTGTCTCTTTGAAAATAACTTGTGTGTGGAAAATTGTTGCATTTAAAGCAGAACTGACAGCATTTAAGCAACATGAAATCTTATTCAAATCTTTTCATATACACCGCAAGGAAGAAATGACACTTAGCACAAATCTTTTGGACAAGCGGCCACATAGATATGGTCATTTTCACGTTTTCATAGATTCTTGTAATGTTTGGGAATTATGTATACTAAGGCATTTGTGAAAATTCTAAAGCAATATCAAGTGGGAAAGTGGCTGTGCATTTGGACAATTAATAGATGCTGCAGTAAATTAAAGTGAATAAAAACATCTGTCTTGACCAGGAACGGAGTCTACAGTAAGCCTTTATATAAACAAGAGATTTGCCACACGACCTGGGATCATTCACTTTGAACTGGACTGTGTGTTTTCAGGCAGTTGCAACAGCAGGACTTTTGATCCATTAGAACTTATTCGCCAAGTCACAAAATACACCTGAATGGATTTCTGCAAATATGTAAACACCACGGGAGTCCTCTTACATTTGGGAACTTTACATTCCTATTGATCAAACAACCATGAAAGATAGTCTCTCTCTCCCTCAGTTATGCAGATAAACAACAACAAGATCAACAACTAATTCTAGCCAGAGCAAGATGAGCTAAAATCTAACAAAGGAACATTAGATAAACCCTCAAACTTTTTCAGCTAGTTGGCTGTCAAAATTGCACTGATAAACGATTGGGAATTGTAGCCTCGTTGTTCTTCTGCAGCTTGCCTGCCTATACATGCTTGTCCCAAGCAAGCATCCAAGCTAACTGTCTAAAGTTGGCTAGCTTGCTAACTAGCTACTTCCAGACACAAATGAGAGTTCACCTCACCCTGACCATTTTACTCACCGTAGCAGAGCGGGTTGTGCTGTTTAAATGGTATCTAGAGCGTTCTTGACTAACTATTACTTTTTTTTGTCTACGTTTACTGACACCGGTCATTTGACACCGGTCAAATGATATGAGGGAAAAAATGTATTCACTTACCCACTCCTCCAATAGCATGACTTGAAATCTTCCTAGCAGCTACCTAGCTATCTAGCTAATGTTAGGCTCCTGTATTTTACATTGCTACATAAATAGATAAGCTAGCCCATTAGCCACATTATGACTGACTTGTGATCATTGCCCTTGCTAGTTTGATTGTATTGACATTCCAAGCCTTAGTTACATTCACCCGTTTTTGTCCAGAATATTGAGTCCTTGAAACTGAAACAGTGCATCCCGAATGGAGGCAGCAAACTATGTACCAGATCACCTGTGATTTACAACCTGATAGCAATATACACTGCTCAAAAAAATAAAGGGAACACTTAAACAACACAATGTAACTCCAAGTCAATCACACTTCTGTGAAATCAAACTGTCCACTTAGGAAGCAACACTGATTGACAATAAATTTCACATGCTGTTGTGCAAATGGAATAGACAACAGGTGGAAATTATAGGCAATTAGCAAGACACCCCCAATAAAGGAGTGGTTCTGCAGGTGGTGACCACAGACCACTTCTCAGTTCCTATGCTTCCTGGCTGATGTTTTGGTCACTTTTGAATGCTGGCGGTGCTTTCACTCTAGTGGTAGCATGAGACGGAGTCTACAACCCACACAAGTGGCTCAGGTAGTGCAGCTCATCCAGGATGGCACATCAATGCGAGCTGTGGCAAGAAGGTTAGCTGTGTCTGTCAGCGTAGTGTCCAGAGCATGGAGGCGCTACCAGGAGACAGGCCAGTACATCAGGAGACGTGGAGGAGGCCGTAGGAGGGCAAAAACCCAGCAGCAGGACCGCTACCTCCGCCTTTGTGCAAGGAGGAGCAGGCGGAGCACTGCCAGAGACCTGCAAAATGACCTCCAGCAGGCCACAAATGTGCATGTGTCTGCTCAAACGGTCAGAAACAGACTCCATGAGGGTGGTATGAGGGCCCGACGTCCACAGGTGGGGGTTGTGCTTACAGCCCAACACCGTGCAGGACGTTTGGCATTTGCCAGAGAACACCAAGATTGGCAAATTCGCCACTGGCGCCCTGTGCTCTTCACAGATGAAAGCAGGTTCACACTGAGCACATGTGACAGACGTGACAGAGTCTGGAGACACCGTGGAGAACGTTCTGCTGCCTGCAACATCCTCCAGCATGACCGGTTTGGCGGTGGGTCAGTCATGGTGTGGGGTGGCATTTCTTTGGGGGCCACACAGCCCTCCATGTGCTCGCCAGAGGTAGCCTGACTGCCATTAGGTACCGAGATGAGATCCTCAGACCCCTTGCGAGACCATATGCTGGTGCGGTTGGCCCTGGGTTCCTCCTAATGCAAGACAATGCTAGACTGCAAGAGGAAGGCATTGATGCTATGGACCGCCCGTTCCCCAGACCTGAATCCAATTGAGCACATCTGGGACATCATGTCTCGCTCCATCCACCAACGCCACGTTGCACCACAGACTGTCCAGGAGTTGGAGGATGCTTTAGTCCAGGTCTGGGAGGAGATCCCTCAGGAGACCATCCGCCACCTCATCAGGAGCATGCCCAGGCGTTGTAGGGAGGTCATACAGGCACGTGGAGGCCACACACACTACTGAGCCTCATTTTGACTTGTTTTAAGGACATTACATCAAAGTTGGATCATCCTGTAGTGTGGTTTTCCACTTTAATTTTGAGTGTGACTCCAAATCCAGACCTCCATGGGTTGATAAATGTGATTCCCATTGATCATTTTTGTGTGATTTTGTTGTCAGCACATTCAACTATGTAAAGAAAAAAGTATTTAATAAGAATATTTCATTCATTCAGATCTAGGATGTGTTATTTTAGTGTTCCCTTTATTTTTTTGAGCAGTGTATTTTGGACAACCAAGAAATGTATTGGTGAGTTATATGAATCATGCACTGAACTGCATCCATCTAATCTGCCAACAATGCCATCGTTGAACGTTGAGTCAAATATAACCTATTTTTAAAACCTACAAAGTTGGTTTTGTATTATAAACTGGGAATTTTATATATTTGACTGATATTTCAAGTGCATTCGGAAAGTATTCAGACCCCTTGACTTAAAAAAAAACATTTTGTTAAGTTACAGCCTTATTTTAAAATGGATTATATCGTTTTTTTCCCTCATCAATCTACACACAATACCCTGTAATAAAATACAGAAATAGCACATTTACCTAAGTATTCAGACCCATTACTTAGTACTTTGTTGAAGAACCTTTGTCAGCAATTACAGCCTCGAGTCGTCTTGGGAATGACGCTACAAGCTTGGCACACCTGTATTCGGGGAGTTTCTCCCATTCTCTGCAGATCCTCTCAAGCTCTGTCAGGTTGGATGGGGAGCGACGCTGCACAGCCATTTTCAGGTCACTCAAGAGATATTTGATCGGGTTCAACTTCGGGTTCTGGCTGGGCCACCAAAGGACAATCAGAGACTTGTCCCGAAGTCACTCCCACGTTGTCTAGGCTGTGTGCTTAGGGTCGTTGTCCTGTAGGAAGGTAAACCTTCACCCCAGTCTGAGGTCCTGAGCACTCTGGAGCAGGTTTTCATCAAGGATCTCTCTGCACTTTGCTCCGTTCATCTTTCCCTCAATCCTGACTACTCTCCCACTACCTGCCGCTGAAAAACATCCCCACAGCATGATGCTGCTACCACCATGCTTCACCATAGAGATGGTGTCAGGTTTCCTCCAGACGTGACGCTTGGCATTCAGAGAATCTTGTTTCTCATAGTCTGCATCCTTTAGGTGCCTTTTGGCAAACTCCAAGTTGTCTGTCGTGCCTTTTACTGAGGAGTGGCTTCTGTCTGGTCACTATACCATAAAGGTCTGATTGGTGGAGTCCTGCAGAGATGGTTGTCCTTCTGGAAGGCTCTCACATCTCCACAGAGGAACTCTGAAGCGCTGGCAAAGTGACCTTTGGGTTCTTGGCCACCTCCCTGACCAAGGCCCTTTTCCCCCGATTGCTCAGTTTGGCCGGGCGGCCAGCTCTAGGAAGAGACTTGGTGGTTCCAAACGTCTTCCATTTAAAAATGATGGAGGCCACTGTGATCTTGGGGATCTTCAATGCTGCAGATATTGTTTGGTAAACTTCCCTAGATCTGTGCCTCGACACAATCCTGTCTTGGAGCTCTACAGACAATTCCTTCGACCTCATGGCTTGGTTTTTGCTCCGACATGCACTGTCAACTGTGGGACCTTATATAGACAGGTGTGTGCCTTTCCAAATCATGTCCAATCAATTGTATTTACCACAGCTGGACTCCAATCAAGTTGTAGAAGCATCTCAAGGATGCTCAATGGGTATTGCACCTGAGCTCAATTTCGAGTCTCATAGCAAAGGGCCTGAATACTTATATAAGTAAGGTATTTCTATTTTTTTAAATACATTTGCAAACCTGTTTTCGCTTTGCCATTATTGGGTATTGTGTGTAGATTGATGAAGGAAAAAACACATTTCATCAATTTTTAGAAAAGGCTGTAACGTAACAAAATGTGGAAAAAGTCAAGGGGTCTGAATATTTCTGAATGCACTGTATGATTGTCTGTTTGTTTCATATCTGCAAATTAGTTAAAACACTGTCAGTTCCACTTTGTGTGCTAAACGTGAAATGTTTTTTTTCAATGGGAAGTAATAGTTGTACATTTCGATTGGGAAATGCTTAATGATGGTGTTTTTGTATTCTTATGATTGGGACCTCCTGGCTTATTCTGTCAACGTTTATGGATTGCTTAACCTTAAACATCATGCTGTGTGTGACTGCTGTCTTTCCATCGGCCCTATGCAGTGGTGTAGTGATTCCTGGAGAAGTGGGTATACTCTAAGTCTGCCCACAAGTTCCTAAACGTCCAGCCCAGCAAAGGAAAGGCCTCCTGTCTGAAAAATCATATTATTTCTTATGTTTTTTAAAATTAGTTTTCCTATAGATATTTCAGATTTTCACTCTCAAAATTATGGTCTAAATCCAAAACAATGCTTAAACCAAACCAATCTGATTGGGTGGGCCTGTCAGGGCCTGGCTCCCCAGTGGTGAGCCTCTTTCCACCCAGGCCCCGCTACTTCCCTGATGTAAACAAACAACACTTTGGACTAAACATTTTCAATACCTGCTTTGCATACCCATTTTTGCCTTATCATTATTTGGTAGGTATCATAAACTCAAACGTCTTTCCTACCCTACTGTAAGAAATTGTATTAGATACTGGTAACTTGTTTTAACCACTTCTCAACACAAGCTATACTTGGCACAACATGCACCCATCCCCACTATACCCCCACACTTTGTACCCTTATAAATAACCATAGACCCACACACACATCCCCTCCCCCATGAATAGGCCCCTGTGAAAACAAACGCACATGGATGGATGCTTTTGGATGAGACTAAGACAAAGAACTGTGTGAAGAGCCAATGGAACGTCGACATCCGACCCGTACAGGACTACCCACGACCCAGATCGACCAATCGGAAGGCCAGACTACAAGATCAACCTACTTTGCTTGTTGCCTATATAATCTGTATGAACTGTTTAGAGCGCCCTTTCTTCCGACGATTCCATACGAGTCAGACAGAAGGAGCCGTGCTGCACGATTTGCCAGATATCTTCACACTGAATAAACTGTCTTACTAAATACTGTTCCACCCTGTCCAGCCTATTGACTTGGTCTCATTTCTCTAATAACGAAACATCAACACCTACCGACTACCGATGTCATTATTCTGTGCCAAAACCAGTTGAGATCTACTCACTCTTGCTGCCTGCAGATGATATTCCGCTAAAACTAGGCGCGTGTGAATATTTTTCACGTGCTTTACGATTGTGTAGGATACTTTGTGCATGATTACTCTATTGTACTACATAATTGATAAATCGTATACCTCCACTACACTAGTTTGATATGCATTAGTAGGAATTAAGAAGTGAGTATACGCAATGTCCACTGAAACTTGCGTATAGCCTCCACTACTCCACTAACCCTTTGTGTTTTACAAAAAGTGCACTCTCCTACATGACTGCGCTGGTATTACGGTGGCTGTGAATTTCAGAATCACAAATCTGTCACACACTTCACCACTTCGCCGACATGTCTATAATATATATTAAGGCTGTTAAGATACCGTTTAATGTTTCAAGAAAGGAGTGTATATATTTGGCATGGCGAAGCGCTTTTATGCGCTGACTGAATGGAAGCTGATTGTTATATGAGTTTTTTACTCCGCTGGTCTTGGCTGGTCTCTGAAGAAATGACAAGTCCTCACTGTCCAAGACCAAGTCAAGACCGAGTACAAATGTATCTAACACCAAGACAAGACCTAGACACTCAATATGTGGTCTCAAGACCGGCCTCGAGACCGAGACCGGTCTCAAGTACTACAACACTATAGCAACCGGCTTCTTCTCAGAGAGTGTGTGGCTCACTTGTTAGAGCATTGCGCTGGAGACAGTATGAAAAATGTATGCACTCACCACTGTAAATTGTGCTGTATAAGAGTGTCTGCTAAATTACTTAAATGTATTGTAACGACCCTGGCTTTATAAGCGCGGAAATCGACCCTGCCGCAGGAGCATGCTTTTGCGGCACAGTCGATAGCGCGCAGGACTTCGGGCCAGAAGGTCGAAGGTTCGAGACATGCTTCCCTGCTGTTTCATTACAGAATTAAGTGATCTCTCCCTTTAAGACTGCATATCAATCTGAAACTACTTGTAACTACTAACTACTAAGTGTTATTGAATATTGTGGGTTAATTGTGTGTGTGTGACATCACTGATACTCTATTTGTGTTGTAGGACTACGTCTCAACAGGATGTGGTAGAACACCAGCCCGAGGTAGATAACTGACTAATTTATGTGATTGAATCGTGGCCTTGAAAGGTGTTAAAATGAAAATACCAAATTATGTTCGTTCTGCGAAGCCAGCTATAGATGTGTCTGTTTAATATAAAGTATATGATGATATGTAGCCTCTGTTGTTCTCAGGTCCCTGGTATGCGTGAGAGGAAAGTAGGCAGAGGGCACAGAAGCTACAAAGAGAAGATCAACTCAATCTACATGTGCATGCCTGACAAATTACCACCACCCGAAGATTCCGAGTTTACCGCCTTAGTGGTGTACACCACCTGGAAGCCTTAGAACACTGCAGCTACTCAGGAGGCACATGCCAGTTATTTGACAAGGCCATTAACCTCTTTGACTTATTTTTTTTACAATGTACAAATATAAATTGACATGTTGTATAGACCTCCTATGTATTTATCCTTTAAAGATGTGTGTGAAACGGATACGCAAACAGGTGGAATTTTATCATACAGATGTCGGATCTTAATTTGGCCTGTTTCATAGCAGGAGGAAACAATCCTGCAGCAGGAGTGTTTGAATAGCTGAAGAAATATTTATACATAGCCTAACCATACAACATGGGCGAGCATCCACTCTGGAGTAAAGTTTATCGTTCTACTTAGTAGAACTACATCTGTCAATCAACTAATGGCCCAAATCATGTCAACACCACCTTTCATTATATGGTTAGGCTAACGGGTAGCCTACAGAACACGTTGGATAAACGCGTCTGCTAAATGGCATATATTTTATTATTGGAATATAATCAAATAACAAGGGGCCTATTGCAACCATCTATGGCACTAGATTAACCATCAATGGCACGAGATTAACCATCAATGGCACGAGATTATCGCTAGCTGATGTTTTGTTAAACCATCACTTCGTGTGAAATTCACCCACAAAACTGATCTCAATTGCAGCCTTTATTGGTCACATCATTACTGCTCCCTAACAGATTATGTAAGTGTTACCTCAGTCCTTCTTGCAACCAAAGTCCTTTAAGATATGTTCACCCTCTGGTTGGTATTATCTTCGGAACTATTTAGTCCTTTTTAACAGACTAAGGGTGATTTATCTAGTGGACAAGCATTCCATACAACATAAAATCAAGTATGGTGGAACAAACTCCCCACGACGCCAGGTCAGCGGAATCAATCACCACCTTCCGGAGACACCTGAAACCCCACCTCTTTAAGGAATACCTAGGATAGGATAAAGTAATCCTTCTAACCCCCCCCCCCCCTTAGAGTTAGATGCACTATTGTAAAGTGGTTGTTCCACTGGACATCATAAGGTGAATGCACCAACTTGTAAGTCGCTCTGGATAAGAGCGTCTGCTAAATGACTTAAATGTAAATGTAAATGTATTTCCTCATTTACCACTGCAAATCTACTGTGGCAATTTACCCGACACTTTGTATGAATGAAAACTTTTAGTGTAGCCTGTTAATATTTTTTATTTGTTTCCTATTTATGTTAGCCATTAAAATACTACTGTCTTTAAAATAAAAGTGTCTGTTATGGTAATTTCTTATCAATATCGGGATATCTAAAATGTGTAACTAAATCAAAGGGGGGGGGATTGAGGTATTGTGCTAGAAGGGTATGGGTCGGAAATCAAACCCATACCGGTAGGCCTATACAGTTGAAGTCGGAAGTTTACATACACCTTAGCCAAATACATTTACTCTCAGTTTTTCACAATTCCTGACATTTAATCCTAGTAAAAATTCCCTGTTTTAGGTCAGTTAGGATCACCACTTTTTTTTAAGAAAGTGAAATGTCAGAATAATAGTAGAGAGAATTATTTATTTCAGCTTGTATTTCTTTCATCACATTCCCAGTGGGTCAGAAGATTACATACACTCAATTAGTATTTGGTAGCATTGCCATTAAATTGTTTAACTTGGGTCAAACGTTCCGGGTTAGCCTTCCACAAGCTTTAGTCAATAAATTGGGTGAATTTTGGCCCATTCCTCCTGACAGAGCTGGTGTAACTGAGTCAGGTTTGTAGTTGTGACCACACATTTTCTATAGGATTGAGGTCAGGGCTTTGTGATGGCCACACCAATACATTGACTTTGATGTCCTTAAGCCATTTTGCCACAACTTTGGAAGTATGCTTGTGGTCATTGTCCATTTGGAAGACCCATTTGCAACCAAGCTTTAACTGCCTGACTGATTTCTTGAGATGTTTCTTCAATATATCCACATCATTTCCCCCTCTCATGATGTCATCTATTTTGTGAAGTGCACCAGTCCCTCCTGCAGCAAAGCACCCCCACAATATGATGCTGCCACCCCCGTGCTTCACGGTTGGGATGGTGTTCTTCGGCTTGCAAGCTTCCCCCTTTTTCCTCCAAACATAACAATGGTCATTATGGCCAAACAGTTCTATTTTTGTTTCATCAGACCAGAGGACATTTCTCCAAAAAGTACGATCTTTGTCCCCATGTGCAGTTGCAAACCGTAGACTGGTTTTTCATAGCGGTTTTGGAGCAGTGGCTTCTTCCTTGCTGAGTGGCCTTTCAGGTTATGTCGATATAGGATTTGTTTTACTGTGGATATAGATACCTTTGTACCTGTTTCCTCCAGCATCTTCACAAGGTCCTTTGCTGTTAGCCTTAGAACACTGCAGCTACTCAGGAGGCACATGCCAGTTATTTGACAAGGGCATTAACCTCTTTGACTTATTTTTTTTACAATGTACAAATATAAATTGACATGTTGTATAGACCTCCTATGTATTTATCCTTTAAAGATGTGTGTGAAACGGATACGCAAACAGGTGGAATTTTATCATACAGATGTCGGATCTTAATTTGGCCTGTTTCATAGCAGGAGGAAACAATCCTGCAGCAGGAGTGTTTGAATAGCTGAAGGAATATTTATACATAGCCTAACCATACAACATGGGCGAGCATCCACTCTGGAGTAAAGTTTATCGTTCTACTTAGTAGAACTACATCTGTCAATCAACTAATGGCCCAAATCATGTCAACACCACCTTTCATTATATGGTTAGGCTAACGGGTAGCCTACAGAACACGTTGGATAAACGCGTCTGCTAAATGGCATATATTTTATTATTGGAATATAATCAAATAACAAGGGGCCTATTGCAACCATCTATGGCACTAGATTAACCATCAATGGCACGAGATTAACCATCAATGGCACGAGATTATCGCTAGCTGATGTTTTGTTAAACCATCACTTCGTGTGAAATTCACCCACAAAACTGATCTCAATTGCAGCCTTTATTGGTCACATCATTACTGCTCCCTAACAGATTATGTAAGTGTTACCTCAGTCCTTCTTGCAACCAAAGTCCTTTAAGATATGTTCACCCTCTGGTTGGTATTATCTTCGGAACTATTTAGTCCTTTTTAACAGACTAAGGGTGATTTATCTAGTGGACAAGCATTCCATACAACATAAATCAAGTATTTCCTCATTTACCACTGCAAATCTACTGTGGCAATTTACCCGACACTTTGTATGAATGAAAACTTTTGGTGTAGCCTGTTAATATTTGTATTTGTTTCCTATTTATGTTAGCTATTAAAATTCTACTGTCTTTAAAATAAAAGTGTCTGTTATGGTAATTTCTTATCAATATCGGGATATTTAAAATGTGTAACTAAATCAAAGGGGGGGATTGAGGTATTGTGCTAGAAGGGTATGGGTCGGAAATCAAACCCATACCGGTAGGCCTATACAGTTGAAGTCGGAAGTTTACATACACCTTAGCCAAATACATTTAAACTCAGTTTTTCACAATTCCTGACATTTAATCCTAGTAAAAATTCCCTGTTTTAGGTCAGTTAGGATCACCACTTTTTTTTAAGAATGTGAAATGTCAGAATAATAGTAGAGAGAATTATTTTTTTCAGCTTGTATTTCTTTCATCACATTCCCAGTGGGTCAGAAGATTACATACACTTAATTAATATTTGGTAGCATTGCCATTAAATTGTTTAACTTGGGTCAAACGTTCCGGGTTAGCCTTCCACAAGCTTTAGTCAATAAATTGGGTGAATTTTGGCCCATTCCTCCTGACAGAGCTGGTGTAACTGAGTCAGGTTTGTAGTTGTGACCACAACATTTTCTATAGGATTGAGGTCAGGGCTTTGTGATGGCCACACCAATACATTGACTTTGATGTCCTTAAGCCATTTTGCCACAACTTTGGAAGTATGCTTGGGGTCATTGTCCATTTGGAAGACCCATTTGCAACCAAACTTTAACTTCCTGACTGATATCTTGAGATGTTTCTTCAATATATCCACATCATTTCCCCCTCTCATGATGTCATCTATTTTGTGAAGTGCACCAGTCCCTCCTGCAGCAAAGCACCCCCACAACATGATGCTGCCACCCCCGTGCTTCACGGTTGGGATGGTGTTCTTCGGCTTGCAAGCTTCCCCCTTTTTCCTCCAAACATAACAATGGTCATTATGGCCAAACAGTTCTATTTTTGTTTCATCAGACCAGAGGACATTTCTCCAAAAAGTACGATCTTTGTCCCCATGTGCAGTTGCAAACCGTAGTCTGGCTTTTTTATAGCGGTTTTGGAGCAGTGGCTTCTTCCTTGCTGAGCGGCCTTTCGGGTTGCGTCGATATAGGATTTGTTTTACTGTGGATATAGATACTTTTGTTCCTGTTTCCTCCAGCATCTTCACAAGGTCCTTTGCTGTTGTTCTGGGATTGATTTGCACTTTTTGCACCAAAGTACGTTAATCTCTTAGAGACAGAACGCGTCTCCTTCCTGAGCGGTATGACAGCTGCGTGGTCCCATGGTGTTTATACTTGCGTACTATTGTTTGTACAGATGAACATGGTACCTTGGAAGTTTGGAAATTGCTCTCAAGGATGAACCAGACTATTGAAGGTCTACAATTTCTTTTCTGAGGTCTTGGATGATTTCTTTTGATTTTCTCATGATGTCAAGCAAAGAGGCACTCAGTTGAAGGTAGGCCTTGAAATACATCCACATTTACACCTCCAATTGACTCAAATGATGTCAATTACCCTAACAGAAGCTTCTATGACATCATGACATTTTCTGGAATTTTCCAAGCTGTTTAAAGGCACAGTCAACTAAGTGTATGTAAACTTCCGACCCACGGGAATTGTGATACAGTGAATTATAAGTGAAATAATCTGTCTGTAAAATTTTTGGGGAAAAATGACAAAGTAGATTTTGCCGCCAAAACTATAGTTTGTTAACAAGAAATTTGTGGAGTTTTAATGACTCCAACCTAAGTGTATGTAAACTTCCGACTTCAACTGTATATATACGCTGAAGGCAATGGCCCTAACCTCTAGACCATCCCAGGCCACGATTGAACTACATTTTGACACTTGATATGTAACCTTAGGTTCACTAGAAACCACAAGCCGTCCTCTTTTTCGATAATATAAACTGTAGATCTAAAAAAATCATGGGCTGTTTTTTGGGGGTTTTAACGCCAGAGTCACTCTCTTTCATGCGCCATTCCACTCCATTCCGTGGACTACCTCACTATTCTCAATTTCATCTTTTCTTTACATCTGCTATTCTACTTCTATATGTCCAGTGTGGCTCAGTTGGTAGGGCATGGTGCTTGCAATACCAGGAGACATATGAAGTTGCATATGAAGTTGCTCTGGATAAGAAATCAAACTTAATTTGTCACAGGCGCCAAATACAACTGATGCTTGCTTACAAGCCCTTCCCAACCAGCCTTGTATGAACCATTCTGATCTTGCGAGCTTACAATCTGTTTTGCTAGAGGGAAAGGCTCGCTAGATCAGGGACGTGTTAGTACGAGGCTCGTTGGGAATGGCTCGTAAACAAACATTTCACGGTAAAGTCTTACAACCAGTTGTATTCGGCGCCTGTGACAAATCAAATTTTACAGAATGGAGCTACAGTATTTACAGGGAGTACCAGTACCAGATCAATGGCAGAGGTACAAGGTATTTTGAGGTGGATACTGTATGTACATGAAGGCAGGGTAAAGTGACTAGGCATCAGGATAGATAATAATAAGAGTAAAATAAAGAACAGAGTAGCAGCAGCAAATCATGTGTGTGTGAGTGTGCATGTGTATAATGTGTATGTATGTGTGTTTGTGTTACGTTGGTCTGCGTGTTTGTGTTATGTGTGTGTGTGTGCATATGTAGTGTATGTGAATGTGTGTGGGTTTTATGAGTGTCAATTTAGTGTGTGTGAATGAGTGTGTAGATGGTTTGTATATATAGTCTAGTGAGTGTGCGTAGGGTCAGTGCAAGATAGAGTAAGTGCAGATAGTTTGGGTACC